>NC_057389.1:43979488-44279488 GCF_019320065.1 Cervus canadensis | reverse complement strand
AGGGAAACTGGACTATGTAACATCAATGGCAGGGATGAAAATAAGGCTGCATTATTACTGTTTACAGGGTAGCACTTTGCTACAATGAGGTTTGAGAGTTTCAGCAGACTGCATTATAAATTCCTTTGTACGGCTGTTATAACTATATAGCTGAAAAGCAGGGGATGAAAAGTCCAATCAAAATCTCACTTCAGTTCCTACTGGCCTGTTGGCAGTCAGGGTCCTAAGTAAGATATATATATATATATAAATAGTGCTAGGTCATGTCTGACTCTAGCGAGCCCATGAACTGTATCCTGCCAGGCTCTTCTGTCCATGGGATTCTCCAGGCAAGAATACTGGAGTGGGTTGCCATTTCCTTCTCCAAGGGAACTTCCTCACCCAGGAGTTGAACCCAGGTCTCTCCCGCATTGCAGGCAGATGCTTTACCCACTGTGTAAGTAAGGTATAAGGCTCCATTTTCTAAATAACGCATTTCTGGTTCAAGGTCTGGCTCGGCCATGGATGCCCTGCTTGGGCAAGTCAGTTCTCTTTTTTGAAAGTCAGTTTCTTTCAAATGAAGGGAATAATTATAGCAGTGATGCATGGTTATTTTGAGAAGGAGTAAATGATGGTTGATTTCAAATCAACTTCCCACTCCATAAGGTGCTGTGAGGTAGATACTTTTTTTGGCCCCTTTTCATAGATGAGGAAGCTGGGCTCTCAGGGGAGTGAGCGGGGCAATGGCTTGGGTTTCGGGCTCCATCCCTAGACACGTGCGGCTGGGCTGGGAGTGCTTTCTTCATTTCACGGTATGCTGTGTCCGCTCAGCCCCTTTTGGATGCTGCAGCTTCCTTTCTGTGGCAGCAGCCCGCATCCTCCCCTGGTGCCCATGCCTGCTGCTCATGCCACAGTCCTGCCTCCCTTCAAGGGACCACAGCTCTGTGCCAGCTGTGGCCAGGTTGTGCAGAGCACACAGGTTACCAGAAATCTCTTTCTACCTCCAGCCAGTCCCATGACTTTTCTGTAAGACAGCTTGCTGTCCTGCAGGCACAGGGAAGCTCAAGGTCACCGGAGGTCTGGATCCCAGAGGATGCAGACAAAACTGGGGTTAATGAGGCAGCTGGAGGCTAATGACCTTACATGGAATCTCTAGAATGGAAAAGAATTTTTTGAGAATAGCTTTTATTTTGTGTACAAAAGTAATGTGTGTATTATAGAGGCCACGTGGACAGACACACCAAACACAATAAAATTTGTATAATTACAGTACTAAGGATAAACTTCCCATCTTTTTTCTGAACATATCAATTTAAAAATTAAGAACTAGGGGGGTGGGAGAGAGACTCAAGAGGATATATATGTGTACATACAGCTGATTCACGTTCTGTACAGCAGACACTAACACAATATTGTAAAGCAATTATACTCCAATTTAAAAAAACCTAAAAATTAAGAATATATTTATATTATGGCTTACTTTTTAGAAGACATTAAAATGAATGTGTAACATTGAAAATAACATGTGTTCCACTGAGTTTAAAAAAAAGTCATTTTATTAGCCAGTAATTTATTTCATCTATCTCCTTTTACTGAATATCTAGTTTATTCCCAAATGTTTTTTTTTCTAAAAATAATGCTATGATGATCATCCCAATAAAAGTTTAGCCATTTGTACACATCATTCTGATTTTAAAAGCATTAGAGAATCAGTGGGACAATTTCCAATGAGATTTAATACAATGGCATATACAGGAATTGAAATAACTTGTTCAATGCCAACTTTGACATTGCTTTGTATGACCTTGAGAAGTTTTTGTGTCCAGTTTAGTTTCTAGATGTATAACAAGGAGTTGATAATAATATATTCTCAGGTCTATTGGGCAAATGACATTACTTACATGAAAGAGCTTTGAAAAATCAGAAGTGCTAGGCAAATACACTGTACTATAATTAACTAGGCATTTAATCTATTAACATAGTGTATTTGGCTTAAGAAATTATGCAACCCCATTTGGGCAGTAAGTAGTCACAACTCTTTTGGTGGCAAGGGATAGAGAACTGGAGAGTTTTGATTTCAGCTAGATTCAGGAGCTTGAGTGATAGCATCGGGACAGAGAGAAACTCTCTAGGTTTGGGGGCTTAGCTCTTCTCTAATTGACTTTACACTCAGGTGTCAGTTCCCAATATACAGCCAGCCTACACCTGCCCATCTCAAAGTCCAGTGGAAAGGGAACTTCTCTTTTGCCCTCTGTTCCACAGAAGTCCTAGATCTGATGTCACTGAATAAAAATAAGGACATATGCTCATTTCTGAACATGGCACATTGGCCAGCAATTTACATTCTTCAGGTTGTTCTAAGATTATTCACATGTTCTAAGACTATTCACATTCTTAGATCTTGGGGTGGTAAGAAGAACCAAGTTCTTGGTTTCCTTCAGCCTATATCCAAACTACATGGACATAAGGGAGGAGTAATTCCTCCAAAGGAAATCAGGATGCTGTTACCAGAACAATGGACATTAGATACTCAGTAGACAACACACACACACACACACACACACACACACACACACACAGATGTCCTCCTGTGGCACATGTCTTCAGAAGGGAAAATTCAGAGTAGTTGGAGCTAGACCAAGGGTCAACATGGTAAAAGAGATAAGAACCACCAATGAGAGAAGCGCATACAAGGGATGGTGGTTGGTATGGCAAGATCAAAGGTCAGTGCAGGCAACAAGTTTGAAATCCAAGCAGACTCATGGGTTAGTCCAAGCTATAAGGAGTCTCTGCTAATCCCTGCTCAGCCTAAGAGCAAACCCTTGCTCATGGAACAGTTTCAGGAAGCCCATATGCGTATGGCTGGGGGTGTCCCTTCAGGCCACTCTCTGGCAGAATGTTGGTGCTATCAGGAGCCCCAAGTTATCTGGTGGTCTTGAGGTTAGCCATACTTTCTCCGAATGATCAAGACATTCTCTGCTCTACTCAGACACTCAAGCTATTGTGCACAAACCCTTTAACAGTTCCTGTTGGAGTCTTGGCTACAATTCTGATAAGCCCACACCACCAGATGGTAAGTTCTTCTAATTGGTTCTATCTCTTCCAGTTTTTGGCAGGAATGAAGCCTTCCCTATGCCTCAAGATGGGGGATAGAGAGAGCCAGGAAGAAATGAAGGAGGTTTTAACCTCTGTTAAACAGACAGAGATCTTAAGTTAGTTCTTGTCCAAGGAAAACAGAGTGGTATGTTTTTTTTCTTTCTCTCCACATAAGGCTGTGGATTCACCATGGACTGAAATTCTAAAATGAATGCTGATAAAACACAGGATTGTAATGACTGAAAAATGGTTTAGATAGAAAAGTCAACTGGTCTAATTCAACCATTGATATTTATGGAGCATCATGGTAGAAATATGTGCTTATTTGGTAATCATTTCTTCCCCAAACTCCTTGGGAAGAGTATATCTCCTGGTTCCACTAATACTGTTTGGTCATGTGACTTGCCTTGGAAAATGGGATATTTGCATGTTTCAAGCAGAAGTCATTGAAAGAACATGTTCTAGAGAACCGTCTGCTCCCAGAAGAAAGATAAATGCAAAAGACAGGTGCTACAGTCAACCTACACACTGAAGTCTGAAGCAAAGTCATCTCAGCTGACTGGCAGACTCATAATAGTAAATACTCATTGTTATGTACCATTGAAATGGGGTGGTTTGTTATGCAGCAATAGCTGACGAATACAAGCTACTACTGTATGATCCACACTTTGCTAGGTACTAAAGGAACAACGGAGAGTGAAAGATATGGTCTTGGTTCCCACAAAGCACATGTTCTATAGAGAGATAGGAAATAAATACATTTACAAATAAAAACTAGTAATATAGATTGTATCTATGGTCATAAAGAAAATAGGATGTAGAGGCAAATCACTAGGTAGAAGAGAACACCTACTTTGGATTAAGTGGTCAAGGAAGACTTCTCCAAGGAGGTGATATGTAAGCTCAAATATGAAAATTGGAAAGGAGCCAGACAGGTGTATGATCCTCTGTGGAATGTGAAAACAGCCACATGGGCAAGTTAGATTGAGAATCTCAGTCTAGCCAGGAGAGAAGGAGGAGCTCTGAAAAGATTCCTTGCAAGTCAGGTCACTCCTAGAGCAGGTAGTCCAAGAGCGTATGTTGGCTTGCCTGCACCAAGTTGCATGTGCAAGTCAAAAGCTGACAAAGATGCACTTGCTGCCAAGGCAAGACAGCCACAGGACGTGGAAGCCACAGAGCATAGTAGAGACAGAGGTAAGACTTCCTAGGGCATTCCTAACAGAGAGGTGATAACATTAAGTTGGCTTAAAGCTCAAAATTCAGAAAACTAAGATCATGGCATCCAGTCCCATCACTTCATGGAAAATAGATGGGGAAACAGTGGCTGACTTTATTTTGGGGGGCTCCAAAATCACTGCAGATGGTGACTGCAGCCATGAAATTAAAAGACACTTGCACCTTGGAAGAAAAGTTATGACCAACCTAAACAGCATATTAAAAAGCAGAGACATTACTTTGCCAACAAAGGTCCATCTAGTCAAGGCTATGGTTTTTCCAGTGGTCATGTATGGATGTGAGAGTTGGATTATAAAGAAAGCTGAGCGCCGAAGAATTGATGCTTTTGAACTGTGGTGTTGGAGAAGACTCTTGAGAGTCCCTTGGACTACAAGGAGATCCAACCAGTCCATCCTAAAGGAGATCAGTCCTGGGTGTTCATTGGAGGGACTGATGATGTTGAAGCTGAAACTCCAGTACTTTGGCCATCTGATGCGAAGAGTTGACTCATTGGAAAAGACCCTGATGCTGGGAGGGATTGAGAGCAGGAGGAGAAGGGGACGACAGAGGATGAGATGGTTGGATGGCATCACTGACTCAATGGACATGAGTTTGGGTGGACTCCGGGAGTTGGTGATGGACAGGGAGACCTGGCGTGCTGTGGTTCATGGGGTCACAAAGAGTCGAACACGACTGAGTGACTGAACTGACTGACTGACCTGTCTTGGCTCCAGAATAGCCAAGAGTTGCTTCTAAGGATGGCAGGAGGTATGTGTGTGTGCCTGTGTACATATATTCATTCTTTCACAGAGGGGGGGAATGAACTAGACAGCTTCTAGATCTCCTTCCAAATCTGTGATTACAAAACAGTAAGACTTCTGAGATTTAAATTACGTGTGAAGGAAATGTTAAATCAAAGAACTTCATCTTAGCTCTGTGCCAAACTCCGTTTGTTAATTGAGGTGGTTAATTAGGGCAGAGTCTCTAACTCTCAAGCAAGCTGGATAAGCTCCACCCATCCCTCACCCATCTGGTAAAGCCCACAGAGATGTCAGAGCTGCAAGGGAGCACAGAGAACATCTGATGCAGCCTCCATTTAAGCTGCACCCCAGACACAGATAAGCAGGAGCTGGGGTGGGGGTGGGGGCGCAGTGGGAAGCTCATAAGGCTAAATGTGGAGTCTAGAATCTGAGTAGCTTATTAGCTTTGAAAAAATTACATTGGCTGCACTTACTACCTCTTCTTCCTTACCCCAAGATCATTCTGTATACCTTGCAATATGGTTTCCACTCTAACCATTCTAATGAACCAGTTTCTATAGGGTTATGATAGATATCTCTTCCACAAATATTATGTCTTTACTTCTTATAGCCTAAGATTTGAAGAGAGGATCTCCACACCTCTCCCTGAGAATCCTTCACTTTGTGATGCTACATTCTCCTCACCACCACAGTTGGGGCTCTCTGTGACCCCTTCTGCTCCCCTTTTCTCCCCAGTGTCTACCCTTTCCCCAAGATGTTATCTTCTGCATTTGGGGCTGAACTTATAAAAAGCAGAACTGGACACCTTTCCTGCCAAACCCTTTGCTTATCCTTCACTTTATATATGTTGAATCATCCCCTTTCAATATGTCATGTCTGGTTTGATTCCTCAGGCTCTGTCAGCTTCTGCATCCAATACTATAATCTGTTGATTTCACCACCACTATGATTCCTGAGGGCCTCCGTGATGGCTCAGATGGTAAAGAATCCGCCTGCAATGCAGGAGACCTGGGTTCAATCCCTGGGCTGGGAAGATCCCCTGGAGAAGGGGATGGCTCCCCACTCCAGGATTCTTGCCTGAGAAATCCCATAGACAGAGGAGCCTGGTAGGCTGCAGTCCATGGGGTCACAAAGAGTCAGGTATGACTAACTGACTAACATACACACATATGATCTTGAATCTGTTCTCATTTTTCTTCTTTCTCCACTGCATTCTGTCTTGAGCCTTCTGACTAGTCTTTCCGTGTTGTAATCCACTTGCCACACAATGGTTGGATCAATTTCTTCATAACTATTTCTAATCATGAAATTTCTTTGTCTTAAACAAACTGTCAATGTCTCCCATCTTATCTGAAGTTCAGACTTAGCCCAGAATATGAGTCTCTCAATAATATGATCTCAGTCTCAAGAAAGTATTTTTGAGACTCATCTAACCCAACACACTCTATATTCCAGCCAAAGCAGGTTACCCAGTGTTGCCAGAAACATGCCTCTCAGTCTGTCACTGCTTTCTTTGGTTCATCCCTCTGCTTCTACCTGGAACAGTCCTCACCACCAATAAATGAATGATGTGTTAGTATTTCATTGATGTATTCCATCAACTAGCAACGCCTCTTTATTAGACCCCGGGGATGTAGCAGAGAGCAAAATCAACCAAGTCCCTGTGCTCTCCAGGTCTGTATTCTGATGAACAAATAAACAAATATAATCATTTCAAATTATTGTTAAATGGCAAGTGGACATGACTTAAACAGCAGCAGCGGCTACAGATATAGTTAAACAGAGCCATGGAATGCAGATTAGACTAGAAGACTGCTTAAATGAATGGTAGGCTGCTCCAAGGAGGTGATATTTTATTGAGCCTTGTTATGACCAGCACAACTTTCTGCAATGATAAGAGACATTCTAAACCTACGCTGTATAGTAGCCATGAGTGACTGTGCCTATTAAATGTTCAAAATGTGGTTAATATGAAGGAGGAACGAAATCTTTACTGTTATTCAATTTTAATTCATTTAAATTTAAATAGCCACAGGTGGCTAATGGCTACCATATTGAACAGTTTAGATCTGGACTTTGTAACTCTCCAGACAAAAAGAATAGCAAGTGTAAAGGCTTTAAAGTGGGAGTAAGCTGAAGCTCCAATACTTTGGCCACCTGATGTGAAGAACTGACTCATTGGAGAAGACCTTTATGCTGGGAAAGATTGAAGGCAGGAGGAGAAGGGGATGACAGAAGATGAGATGGTTGGATGGCATCACCGACTCCTTGGACATGAGTTTGAGCAAGCTCTGGGAGTTGGTGATAGACAGGGAAGCCTGGCATGCTACAGTCCATGGGGTTGCAAAGTATTGGACAATACTGAACCAGTGAACTGAACTGAACTGAAGTTTGTATATTCAAAGTACCCAAAGAAGGCCAGGGAAGCTAAAGCATATTGGACAAAGAATTGATCGTATTGTAAATTAATCTCAACTGAAGAATTGAGATTGATTTGCAATACAATAAAAATCACTCCCCTCACAGCTCAGTTGGTAAGTCATCTGCCTGCAATGCAGGAGACCCGGGTTCAATTCCTGGGCCAGGAAGAGCCCCTGGAGAAGGAAATGCCAACCCACTCCAGTATTCTTGCTGGGACAATCCCACAGACAGAGGAGCCTGACAGGCTATAGTCCACAGGATTGCAAGAGTTGGACATGACTTATTGACTAAACCACCACCACCACCAAAAATCACTAATGAGGCTTAAGTTTAGGAGTGGGTAATCTGATTTACATCTTTAAATGATAGTTAGTGGCTTCCCAGGTGGTTGCTAGTGATAAAGAACCTGCCTGCCAATGCAGTAGACATAACTGAGCCAGAAGGTTTAACCCCTGGGTCAGGCAGATCCCTGGAGGAGGGCACATCAACCCACTCCAGTATTCTTGCCTGGAGAACCCCATGGACAGAGGAGTCTGGTGGGCTACAGTCCATGGGGTTGCAAAGAGTCGGACACAACTGAGTGACTAAGCACACACACATATTTAAAACCTCTTCCTGTGTTGTGTCTTCTGATATTCCAATGGCTAAAGAAAGGCATTAGGCCAAACCTAACACTCATGGAGTAGAGAAATCCACTCTGCCTTCTCACAGGGACTACAGAGTCACGTGGCAAAGGGATCACGTGTAATCCTATCACAGTGACCCAGTGTACCACAGAAGAAACTCGAGGAGGCCAGCTAAGAGGTTCCTGCATCAGGGTATGTGACAGACGATGGTAACGTCACCCCACTGGGTGACAGAGGAGACAGAAGGGCTACCTTTGAAATCTATTTTGAAGGTGATTAGCAACAGGACTTAGTGATGAACTGAAGGTAAAGTATGAGATAAAAAAACGGACCTACTTTTCAAGGTACTTCTCAGATATTACCACTGTTCTATGAAACTGAGTCTCATTCTTCCTTTATTTGTAACTGATGTAACTGAGCTCTTCATCCTTTACTTTACAAGCTCCCCCCACTTTTTTAATGCTTTTATCAGCCCTTTTGACTTCCTACCTTCTGTACTTGGGCGAAGTTCATATAGACTCTGATCTCTTTGAGGGTGGGACAATTTTACTTGTATTTACAAAATTTTGTAATTTACAAAATTACTTGTATTTACAACACAACTGCTTCAGAGAAATGTTCAAAAAATAATATAATGATTAATAGCAAGGATTTTGGAGGCCGCTTTCTAATTTTGAATCTTGTGTGATCTTTACGAGTGAATTCACCTCTCAAAGCCTTGGTTTCCTATTTTGTAAAGCGGCAGTTATAATACATGCCTCTTAAGAGTTGTAAGGGTTAAAGGAGACAAATTTGGAAAGCGCTTAGTATAGGAACTGGCAAGTAAGTATCCAATAAATGGGAGCTATTATTGTTCAATTTAATTGTTTGTGATGACGAGTTTCTCTGGAAATGCCCTCCAGAGTCTTCATTAGAAATCTAAGGTTCTTGTTGAAATGAGGGGCATGGAGAATAAAAAACACTGCGGAGGGGATTTTGTAATTTAGTTCGAACTATCTGGATCTAAAGCTTCTTTGATCTGAAAATGACAGCGACAACAAAACCCCAAAATAGAGCCACTTTGCTACTTGTTTCCTTTTACCATCTGCCAAGATGATTCCTTTTAGTTCTCCAGGTCTTGCTTGGAGTCAGCTGCCTTAACATAATAAAATAAAATAAAATTTAAAACTGGTCCTGTACTTATTTGGGAATGAGAAGGCAAAAGGCTTTAAATATAAAGCTAGTTGCTGCTGGAGTGAAATATAGGGCAATGGTGACTAAGATGTTTGAGAAAGGAAGTGCTATGGAAAGTGAATTTTAGGATAAAATAGAGGATTCGTAAGAACCTGACAGAGACTTTCTCTGGTGGTCTAGTTGTTGAGAATCTCCCTGCCAATGCAGGGGACGTGGGTTCAATCCCTGGTCTGCAAAGATCCCACATACCATGGGACAACTAAGCCCATGTGCCACAACTGCTGAGCCCACGTGCCATAACTACTGAAGCCCGCACCATAGAGCCCATGCTCCACAGAAAGAGAAGTCACCACAACAAGAAGCCCGGATACAATGAACAGCAGCTCCCGCTCACCACAACTAGAGAAAGTCTGATCACAGTAATGAAGACTCATCACAGCCCAAAATAAGTAAACTAAAAATAAATATATATATATACTGACTTTTAAAAAACATTTGTAACAAGACAGATTCTAAAATGTAATCTTTGGCTTTCATTCCTTGATAAGATGTCAGTTTTGATCCCAGTTTAATATTGCCTTTACCACAAGTATTCGATAGGTCCAGGGGGCATTGTAAACATAAATTATCCAGGACCATAGTTGAGAATGGGTGAAATAACCAAAAAAGAGTCCATGAAAGAGTTAACAGGATGAGTTTGAAGATTTGGATGAAATTTTCCAGGGAGCCCTAGAAGATATATTTGAAGAAGCGGACTGGTTTCAGACTAAAGAAGGCTTTAAAGGCCAGGAAAAGGTATTTCAAAGACAGAATAATGAGTTAAAATTTCACAGTTGATATTTGAAAGGTCCTCTTTGTGGTTCAGATGGTAAAGAATCTGCCTGCAATGCAGGAGACCTGGGTTTGATCCCTGGGTTGAGAAGATCCCCCGGAGAAGGGAATGGCAACCCACTCCAGTGTTCTTGCCTGGAGAATCCCATGGACAGAGAAACCTGGCGGGTTACAGTCCATGGAGGGTCGCAGAGAGTCAGACATGACTGAGTGACTAACAACACAACAGCAATAACAAAGATGGCTTTATTTAGTAGTTACTAGAACAATCTTCCACCAGAATAAAGTTCCCTTTATTTTCTGAGCGCCAAATGACACATCTAAATGACAAACAACAAATGACCATCCATTCCTACATGACAGACATCAACGTGTTTGTTTTTAAAGATCCATCTAGTCTGTTTCCTATTAGAACTCTGATGTTCTGAGGCTAATAGGTTTTCTCTGGGGACTGGGGTGATTAGGGGAGGTTATGTGGTCATAAACTTAGTAATACTGGATTAAACAAAGCAGAGGGTCTATTCATCAGGATTTTGAAGGCCCTTTAATATGCTAATGTGTTTTGTTCTTTTCTCAGAAGAGGGGAGAGTATGTATTTTCCAAATTTAATAGTCTCTCTATTTTACTAAATGACCTGTTCATATCCTATGGGACTCAAGGCCTAGTTTGATTCTGTTCTACATATTTTAAAACTCAGGCCCAGAAAATACAAAGGGCTCTGTCTGCTGGGTCACAATTCTCACCCAAGATTGCTGACCACCAAGCAAGGCCTTGTTCCACTATTCCTGGCTCCTGATCATGTTTTTAAGTTTAGGGAATGCTGGGAGATTATATCTATTTTATTTATTTTTAAAATAATTTTATTTATTTTTGGCTGCACTGGGTCTTCACTGTTGCATGTGGGCTTTCTCTAGTTGTGGCAAGCTGCGGTGTGCCAGCGCTAGGCACACGGGCTTCAGTAGTTGTGGCTCTGGGACTCTAGAGCACAGGCTCAATAGTTGTGATGCACGGGCTCAGCTGCTCCTCTGAATGTGGAATTTTCCCAGACCAGGGATCAAACCCACATCCTCTGCATTGGCAGGTGGAGTCTCAACCAGTGGACCAACAGTGGGGGTCCTCTATCAATTTTTTTTTTTTTTAAGATTTTTTCAATGTGGACCATTTTTAAAGTCTTTATTGAATTTGTTACAATATTGCTTCTGCTTTATGTTTACAGTTTTTTTGGGTTTTTTTTGGCTGTGAGGCATGTGGGATCTTAGCCCAATAGCAATCAAACCTGCACCCCCTGCATTGGAAGGCAAAGTCTTAATCTCTGAACCACCAGGGAAGTCTCTCCCTATCAATTTTCGGAGCCAGTCCTCCAAACAGTTTTACCCAGAACAAGGAATTGCCAGTGATTTCAGGAAGAACCAGCAGACTTCAGTGAAGCACTTGCCAAACTGGCCCAGGTCAGCCGTGCTTCCTTTTCACATTTTCCTGCAAAGCCAGTTCTGAGTAACCTACGCTTAGATGTCCATCCAGGAATGACACCCAACCTCTGTACTACTGTTTTTTTACAAAGCCCCAGATCTGTAATAAAATAAGGCAAGTTGAAATAAATCCTCTTTAATGCAGCATGTAAAGCTCATATCAAACCACAGAAGTTGTACGGAGAGGCTGAGAGATGCTGACATGCAGTCAGGAGCGTGACAAGACGGGGTAGGGGAAACTTGCAGTGTCCTTGAGACAGCAAAATGTACTAAGGTCCAGGCTTTTGTCTGACAGACCCAAATCTATTAACATTTTTACAAACAGTATAAAGAAATCTAGTGGCTGGACCCACTCTACCTTGGGTAGTTGGACTTTGGGCTTCACATGCAGCTTTCAGTAATAGTGGTGCCATGAGTTAATCACCACATTCTCCTTTGGGCTTCCCTAATGGCTCAGCAAGTAAAGAATCTGTCTTCAATTCTCTCTGCAAAGAGACACAGGTTCAATCCCTGAATTAGGAAAGTCCCCCAGAGGAGGAAAATGGCAACCCAACCAGGATTTTTGCCTGAAAAACCCCATGGAGAGAGGAGCCTGGTGGGCTACAGTCCACAGGGTCACAAAGAGTCAGACACGACTGAGTGGCTAAGCACACAGGTACTCAGGTGGTCCAGGGCCCGGAAGGTAAGCCCAGTGAGAATTCTCTGAGAAGGAAAGTCATAGACTTGAGTATGACTCAATCTCTAACCCCAAACATCTAAACAGCCACCTTTAGAAAGAACTGTGCTAATGTCCTCTGCAATGTAAGTAAGAAGCCAAACAAAACCCAGTGAAAGGGAGGTCTAGCTTGATAGATCTTAGTTCAGCATGGCAGAGCCTGTTCTAAGAGTATGGACTGGCAGGTGGTGGAGAGTCATCGTTTGAGCATGGCTATTAGAAATCTGGCTCTTTTACAGAATTACCCAACCACCTCCACCCTGGTGACATAATGCCCATGGTACCACTAAAGGCAACTGTGGGTTTCAAATATGCCCTCTCAGCATCCTTGAGCAATCAAGACAAATCTTTCTGAGTGTGGCACTAACGCCATGAACCGGTGCTATGGACTGAACCATGTCCCTCCAAAATTTGTATGCTGAATTCCTAACAACGTGTGTGCTAATGTTTGGCGTTGAAGGCTTACAAAGAACTTTAGATTTAGATGAGGTTATAAGGGTGGGGACATCATGGTGAGATGAGTGTCCTCTACAAGAGGTTATATCCTAGCACTTGCCATCTGCAAGCCAGGATGAGGACTCTTAGCAGAACTCAATCATGTCAGCACCCTGATCTCAGACTTCTAGACCCATGAAAAAATAAATTTCTGTCACATAAGCCACCCAATCTATGGTATTTTGTTATGGCAGCCTAAGCAGACTAACACAACGGATCATTGGGGTGTTTCTCCCACAAGAGTGAAACTACTTAGAAAGTGGATAGGAAGCCAACAGAAACTTAAGCAAAAGGGTAGAGGGTGGTACTTTGGGGAACCAGAGGGAGTCCTGCAGACTAGACCTCGCCTCTGTGACAGTTCTGCTGAGAGCTGGCCCTGTGCCCAGTCTCTTCCCACTTCTCTTCATCTCACTAGACCAAGAAAATATCCACATCTGCTATCCACAAATACTCTGAATTCCCCCACCCACTCAGATCCCCGGGAAAACCTAACACAAGCAGAACAGTGGAGAAGATGCGCAGGATATATGGTGCTTTCTCAGGAGGACAGCTGACTTTTTTCTGACAGCCTCTATCCTGGTCTTTTCATTTGTCCCTGGTCAGTGAGCTGCAGTATGGTCCGGAGGCAAGATAGAAATAGGACTGTTGGACGTAAACCTTGGTGTGGTCACCACTTAGCCACGTGATCTTGGGAACTCACAGATTCTCTCTTTCCTTCAAAGTTCCCCTCCATGGCCCAACTACCCCATAGTCTCATTCTCCTCACCCTCCCAGATCCCTCTTTAACAAAGAACCATAAAGAGTAGCAATTATGTTTTTATTTTCATTACGCCAGGAGGTGGGTAAAAGAGATCATGCTGTGATTTATGTCAAAGAGTGTTCCACCTGTTTTCCTTTAAGAGTTTTATAGTCTCCAGCCTTCCATTTAGGTCTTTAATCCACTTTGAGTTTATTTTTGTGTATGGTGTGCCAGAGTGTTCTGATCTTATTCCTTTACATGTAGCTATCAAGATTCCCCCCAGCACCGCCTATTGAAGAGGTTATTTTCTCTCCATTGTACAGTCTTGCTTTGTTATACGCTAATTGACCATGTGGGCTTCCCTGATAGCTCAATTGGTAAAGAATCCGCCTGCAATGCAGGAGACCCCAGTTTGATTCCTGGGTCAGGAAGATCCCCTAGAGAAGGGAAAGGCTACCCACTGTACTATTCTGGCCTGGAGAATTTCATGGACTGTATAGTCCATGGGATCACAAAGAGTCAGACACGACTGAGCGACTTTCACTTACTTTCAATCGACCATAGGTACACCGGTTTATCTCTGGGCTTTCTATCCTATCCCATATTAAGTTAACCTTAAAAATGCATTCAAATATGCAGTAGGTGTAGATGAATACTATTTGATGCCACTTATATGAGATAGCAAGAATAGTTAAATCCATAGAGTCAGAAAGTGCACTGGCAGACGCCAGGGGCCAGAGGGCGGGGCGTGGGGAGGGGGAATGGGGACTTAGTGTCTAATGGGGACAGAGTTTCAGTTTAGGAAGGTGAAAAATTCAGCAGATGTATGATGGTGAGAGCTGCACAACAATGTGAATGTACTCAGTGTCACTGAACTGTACAGTTAAATATGGTTAAAATGCTATGTTTTAGGTGGCTTTTACCACAATAAAAAAATTTTTTTTAAAGAGTAGCAATTACAAACCCAGACTTTGGTGTTATATATCTCCTGAATTCCACATCTGCTACTTCTCATCTGTGAAGCCTTGGACAAAATTAGATAATAGCTCTGAGTTTCAGTTTTATAGCTATCAAATGGGGTCAGTAACCATGCCTATCCTAAATGGTCTTCACATGCACAAAAGGAAGAAGTGCTTGTGAAGAGTTGAGCACAGGCCATGTGATGCTTAGTAAACATGAGCTTATCTTTTCTCAAAGCTGTGGAACAACCTGCAGGGCCCCCCACCACCACCTCCCCTCCCTCTCCCCCCACCGAAACACCTGCTGTAGTACTCCTCTAGACTCTGGCTACACAGGCCTAACAAACTCCTCATCACCTTTTGAGCCCCAAATGAAAACCCACTGACCTCAAGGAAGGCTTTCCTGGATATGCAGGTACTGGGTCCCATGTTCTTACCGAAGCAGAATTGCATCATTTTCAGCCATTATTGCTCAGAACACATTGTGTTGTGGTGAGTTTTTTACAAGACTGTCTCTCTTGCTGCATCTCACATTTTTGCCGGGGCCAAGGCCAATGTCTTTCTTTCTTTTTTTAAACCAGTTTTTAACCAAGTTAGCACGGCCTTCACTAGGTATGAAGTGTCTGAAAGACGGCCACTGTTAGCGGATGGATGAATGGATGCACAGTTGAGAAGATGAATCACGATCTGCCATATCCATTTCTGAAGCATAAACCTGTAACCATTTCCTTTACTTTTACATCAGATGAGTAACTATTTAGGATCATCTACTTGTAAGACCTACATTGGGAGCATTTGCGTTAAAAGAAATGCTCACCATTCATATGAAACAGCCCCTTTGAGGAAAGAGAGAAGAAGATGATGATGATGATGATGATGTGATTTTACCAATGAGCAAACAAAGGCCTAGAAAAGTTCAAGATGATTCTAAAAGGTCACTCACCCCGCAGGTCTGTATAAAGACCTAGATCTGAGTCTGTACACCGCTCACTCGCTGTGTGACCTTGGCCTAAGAGATTTCCCTTCTCTGGGGTTTGGACTGGTCTCTGAGGTCTCTTCTACCCCTGGAATCATGGGAGCTGGAGAGCCTATCGGTGTGTGGGGGTGGCGGGGTGGGGGGGTGGAGAAAGAGCAAGGCTGCCTGCTTCCAGATTCCCCTCCATGAGAGAGAATTGTGTACACACTTTGAACCTAGCAAAGCACTTGAGCAGCGTGGAGGAGTGTTATGATGGGCTTGATAGATCCTCCCTGGACTGGCACTTCAGTGTTCCCATGCCAACTGAAAGGAAAAAAATTTAAAAAACTGAAAAATACGAATTGAACACAAAAACCGAGCATGACCTTATGTCTGATGAAAAATATTCTACGGATTGCAGCATGTATTACCATATTATGAGGAAAGAATAAGAAAAACCTTTGCTGGCCTTTAATGACTGGGTCCTAGGACTGGTGAAAAGGCGAGAGAGACTGGATATGAGAGATGCAGGGGCTGGTAGGGAAGCAGGCTGTGGGGTCGGAGTCCCCTCTTTGCAGCATCTATCAAAGAACACGTTGTCCTCAGCAACCAACTGGGAAACCAGGCAGGCCAGGAAGATGCTTTCTGCTTTTTTCATGGTTCTGCCACTCCCATCAGCTCCAGGACGCCCAGACCAGCAAGACAACAATTCTCTCTTAATATTCAACTGAATTCATTTTCAGTTTCCTGCCAGCATCCCGGATCCCTAGAGTGCCTGCGTGGCTTTATTTTGTCATCTGCTGCCTGCTGACTGGCTGCCCTGCTACTGCCCCACAGAGGGTTTGCTTCCTGTCTTGGAGGGAGAGAGACATCTGGGCTTCTGGGAGAGTAACCATCAGCGCTAGGCTGCAGAACCTCAGAAATCAGGGCAGGGACCCTCGAGGAGCCTCACAAAGGCCCCCGGGCCCTAAACAAGGGAGGGGCTGGACTGGATAAGGGAGGCGGGGATGAGATGTGAGCAGATGGGAAGTTAAGTAGCTGTGGCAGCTTCTTATAAAGAGATCACAGCTGGAGATGTGTTCATTAAGTCCCTAGAGTGGTCTTTTCCCCGTCTTTCCTCTACCCCACATTAGTTCATCAACAAATCTGTCAGCACTAGCAGCATGACATATTTTGAACCCAAACACTATTTTTTCCCCCATTTCCACTGCTTTTTTAAATATTTCATACCAACACACTCTTTTCCCATGTCCCTGCATTAACCTCCTAACTTGTCTCCTTTTCTCCAGGCTGTGTACCACCCAGAGGCTAATATGACTTTTTGAAAATATTAAGCTAAATATGACATTCAACTGCTTAAAGAAAAAGAGCTCTGTACTTTGACTTACAAGGTCTTCCACGAACCCATCCCAACAATCCTCTAACCTCATCTCTTATTTTCACTCATGGAACTAGATCCTAGTTTTCTGGGCCTTCTTTCCATCCTTTGAACAGGCCAAGCTGCTTCCTGCCTCAGGGCCTTTACACTGGCTGTTCCCTCCTCTTAGATCTCATGGTTCAGATCTCAGCTCACAGGTTATTTCCTCAGAGAGAACTTCCCTGAACACTACCCAAAGGAAATCTTTAATAGCCCTCTACTTTAGTAATTTTTCTTCCTTCAAAGTATTTCTTGGTAATTAGTAACTATTCTGCTTGTTTAATCGTATTAATTAATGTCTCTCTCACCCACTCAATGCAAACTCCACAAGGACAGGGTGTGCTGCTTCTTGTTCACCGTATTCCCCAGAGTCTAGCCTGGGTCTGACACAGAGTAAAGGCTCAGTAAGAACTTATCACTTGATGAATAAATAACTGAGTGAATGAATGAGTTTCTATAGTGTGATCTTCCTTTGTGTAGGGCATTGTCCTCAGCACTGGGGATATAGAAATGAATAGGACAAGATCACTGCTCTGAAGCTGCTCACAGTCTAATGAGGGGAACTGAGATGCTAGTAGTTTTGCAGTAAAAAGATAATAATATGTATACACACAATCATGATGATTGTGCTGGCTAACCCTGAACATTGACAGTGTGCTCAGCATTGTGCAAAATATTTTGCATGCATTTTTTTCATTGAATTATCACAAAAACCCTTTAAGTTGGTGTGATCACACTTAAACTATGTAACAACCCATCGGACAGATGCATAAATGGAGACCCAGAGAGAGTCAACTAACTCACCCCTGCAGGCAGCTGGTAAGTGGCTAAGATCTCAACCCAGCATGTTAATTCTATTCCAAACCCTGTGCTCCTAGCACTAGGCCAGTGATTCTCAAATTATGATTCTCTTGGACCAGCAGTGGTCAAACTCATTAGAAATGCCAACTCTCTGACCCACCCCAGGCCTTCTGCAGAGTTCCTGGGGGTGGGGCCCAGAAGTCTGTTTTAAAAAGGTCCCTGGGTAATTCTGGTGATGCTTGGTAATGTTTGAGAGCCACTGCCCACTGAATGACTTGTTCTTATGGATAATGAGTTAGAGGGGAGTCAGGATTTTTCCTGTAATAACTCAAATTTCAGCTCAAGCTCCGTGAGTGTGGAAGACTTTCTGATCCTGAGCTCAAGGAGTTACACTGTGACCCGAATTAAGTCTGTTTCCCTGTGTGATCATGGTCCTCGGCACTTGTAGCATGTCAAACCACACCCAGATATGCAGACCCTGGGGAGAAGGATGATCTCAGTAGGATGGAGTCTGTGCCCCATTAACCTGGAGAAAGTGGGATGTCACCAGGCAGGAGAAGCGTACAGGACCCAAGACATAGGGCCATCCTAAGAAGTTCTCTTCCAAATGCAGTCAGCTGCTTGCTTAGCAATGCTCCATGGAAGATTTATTGTTGTGGCCACAAGGTCATTAAATGATAAGAATAGACCATGTTAATAATAAATAATCATAAGAAAAGTAAAATAGTCATACCATAAATTTTGACTGCACTTGTACCATTTTCAGGGCATTTTCACATGTATTTTATCTTTTAAAGATTTTTTTTTTAGTTTTTTTTTTTAATTTATTTATTTTAGTTGGAGGCTAATTACTTTACAATACTATAGTGGTTTTTGCCATACATTGATATGAATCAGCCATGGGTTTACATGTGTTCCCCATGCTGAACCCCCCTCTCACCTCCCTCCCCATCCCATCCCTCAGGGTCATCCCAGTGCACCAGCCCTGAGCACCCTGTCTCTTGCATCGAACCTGGACTGACGATCTGTTTCATATATGATAATATACATGTTTCAATGCTATTCTCTCAGATCTTCCCACCCTCACCTTCTCCCACAGAGTCCAAAAGTCTGTTTTATACATCTGTATCTCTTTTGCTGTCTCGCATATAGGGTTATTGTGACCATCTTTCTAAATTCCATATATATGCGTTAATATACAGTATTGGTGTTTTTCTTTCCGGCTTACTTCACTCTGTATAATAGGCTCCAGTTTCATCCACATCATTAGAACTGATTCAAATGTATTCTTTTTAATGGCTGAGTAATATTCCATTGTGTATATGTACCACAGCTTTCTTATCCATTCGTCTGCTGATGGACATCTAGGTTGCTTCCATGTCCTGGCTATTATAAACAGTGCTGCGATGAACACTGGGGTACATGTGTCTCTTTCAGATCTGGTTTCCTTGGTGTGTATGCCCAGCAGTGGGATTGCTGGGTGGTATGGCAGTTCTATTTCCAGTTTTTTAAGGAATCACCACGCTGTTCTCCATAGTGGCTGTACTAGTTTGCATTCCCACCAACAGTGTAGAGGGTTCCCTTTTCTCCACACCCTCTCCAGCATTAATTGTTTGCAGATTTCCAGTCATACAAAGTTGAGTACTATTAATCTGCCTGATTAGTGAAGGGAGAGAATGAAGACATGTGTCTCATGGCCTATAAGCTTAGTAGTAACAAAAGCTAATGTGTGTTGAGAGCTTATGTGGGCCAAGCTCTGTGCTACATGTGTTGATTTCCATTGAATTTAATAAAACCTCTAGATTTGAGGCTTCCAGACTCCCAACTAGTCAGCTTTAGCCAGCAAAGTTTCGTTACTTTCACTTCACTCTAGACTTCAAGCTCTCCAGCCATTTGTTTATTCAACCTTTCTTTAGCTCATATACCAGGCAGAGAGGGAGCAGGGCACAAAGGTGAATGTGCCTGCCCACAATCTGCTAGCTCTCTCAGGGGGACCCAGAGCAATGTAGTATCACCCAAGGTGGATTCTGCAGGATGAAGGCAAATTATTTATCAATTTCAAAGTTGCCAGATTCACAATCCCCTGGAGTTCTCTGAGGTTTAAACTTGAGGCTTAAGAAGAAAGGTATTTTGTTTCTAAGCAAAGACACAGCACCCAACTGGCTACAAATGTTGCTGGAGTGAATGAGGACTCCATCAAATTTGTCTTCATGGGAGCATGTGAATAAAGAAAGGGTTAGGGTAGGGATGCCCACACAGAGGGGAGATTAAAGGGTGGGACCATTCCAGATTTAGCACTACAGCCTCCACACTTTTGACCCTGATGAACTCTGTGACTTTGGGCAAGCTTCTGTACCTGTCCCATCCTCTGCTTCCTCCTTCCTGAAATAAGGACTGGGGTTCCCTACTTGCCTGCCTCACAGGGGCCTTTGAAAGTTAAATGTGTGAATAAGTAATACAGTAAGTCCTCTGCCTACAAACAAGTTCCCTTCCAAGAGCGTGTCCATAAGTCCAACTAGTTCTTAAGTCCAATAAAGTTAACCTAGGTACTCAACTCTCACAATCATCTATATAGCACTGTATTATATACAGGAGAAAGAGGACAGTGAAAAGACTGGCTTAAAACTCAATATTCAAAAATCTAAGTTCATGGCATCCAGTCCTATCACTTCATGGCAAATAGATGGGGGGAAAGTGGAAACAGTCACAGATTTTATTTTCTTGGGCTCCAAAATCACAGGGGATGGTGACCATGATCACCACCAAGAAATTAAAAGATGCTTGTTCCTTGGAAGGAAAGCTATGAAAAATCTAGACAGTGTATTAAAAAGCCGAGACCACTTTGCCAACAAAGTTCCATATAGTCAAAGTTATGGTTTTTCCAGTAGTCATTTATGGATGTGAGAGCTGGACCATAAAGAAGGCAGAGTGCCAAAGAATCGATGCTTTTGAATTGTAGTGCTAGAGAAGACTCTTGAGAGTCCCTTGGACTGCAAGCAGATCCAATCAGTCAGTCTCTGCAGGTGGACTCTTTACCATCTGACCCATTGGGGAAGCCCACTTACTTAGTCACCCCTCAAAAATGATGGACCAAGGATTTGAATTCACGTCTGTCTTATCCCAAGACCTACTATTACTAAATCACTGCATCAGAGTTCAAAATCAATTGAGGAAACCATTAAGACTCCACTTTGCAAGTTACACTGATCAAATGGGTGGAATCTAAAGAGAACAAAAGTGAAGGTCTGGCATCAGAAGCTGTGAGCTTGACCTTTGACAAGGGAAGTGTTTCCATATCCGAGGTGCTTCAGTGAGTGACCACGATAGTCCAGGCTAAGCAGTAGAGCCCTAGATGGGGAGTCAAGGTTTAAGAGTCAGGGTCAGCCTTCAGGAGAAAGGCTTCCTGCAGGGTGACTGAATACATCCTATAAACTGCAAAAAGCAGCCAGGACTAGAGAAACAGGCACTGGGAAGCAGAGGTGGTTATCAGGCAGCTGCAGATTCCAAAGGCCTCTGATTTTTTCTGCTGTAGTTCCAAAGGGGCATCTTATTTAACTCCATTCCCAGCCACCTGGTAGGGTTAGGGAGGGGCTTTCTGCAGGACAAGAGTTTCCACCTCTCTCTGGGGAAAGACGAGAAGCTCAGTCTTGCTCCCCTCCTCTGGGTCTGGGTAAGAACCAGCTTCAGCGGTGAGCTGCTGACACCCATTTGGGACTGGCTCAAGGGACACAATTGCTGCTTTACTGCAGAATTTCAAATGGCTTTAGATGTGTCTCTGTTAGTCAAAGATAAGGTCAATAATGAAAGTAATACGATAGCTAATATGTGCTGAACTCTATTCAGGGAGTCCTTTTAAGGCATATTTTAGGCTCCAAGCACTTTTACAAGTCCTGCCTCCCCTCATCATGTCAAAGATATTATAGTGCATGCAAATCTCACATTTATTTGATTTCTGTGAGTTGAGTGGTGGAGTTGTAGACTAGAACACATTATGACAAATTTTATAGACACTGAAATATTTATTAATTTGATATTGCCACTTGTGCTAAATATTTCAGAAACAATATATTTATTTTTCTGGCCAGAAATACTTGTTTTTTTGGCTCTTCAAACAATCAGAGGGCCTGGACACTGAGCTTATCATGCCAAATGAAAAAAACAATTCTCTGATAATTGTGTCCTAGGAGTTAAGTGCTTCCACACATTGCCAGTGGATAAGTGTGGGGACTCTGGAATTAAACCACATTGAGCTGGAATCTTAGCACTACTAACTATAAGCTGTGTGGTCTCTGGCAAGTGCCACAATCCTGACTCTGCCCCAGTTTCTTCATCTGCAAAACAGTTACTGTGAGGACTAAATCAGATAATGTGCGTAAAAAGTTAAGGATGCTGCCTGCAACTCAGCATGGAAAATTGGTTTCTTGTCATTTTATTATTATTTTTTACAGTGTCCCATGAAATAGCCACTGTGGTTATTCCCATTTTGAAGATGAAATGACTGTGGCTAGAAAGGCTGTGACTTACCAACCTTGGTACATGGTGGGGGGATTCTGAACTGAGATCACCTTCTAAATCAGTAAGGGTTTGTATTACTAAGGTCAGACGAGGTGATGCTATGGTAGCAATGACTCCCACATTGCATATAACATGTTTTTAATCTCTGGCTCATGCTACAAGACCATACAGGATGGCAGAGAAGCATCGTTTTTCAGAAGCACTGAGGCACCCAGGCCAGGAGAGATTCCTTCCTGGAAAAGTTTCCATCAAAAGTATGTGACAAAACATACTGGTTCATAAAGTTTCATCTCAGAGGTAACAAACAACACTTCCACTCACAGGTCATTGGACCAAGCAAGTCTCAAGGCCAGGCTGAGTTTGAATAGGAGGTGGAGAAGACCAGTCATACCATGTGACTAGAAGGACAGCCCTAGTGTTTTTTCAGAGGGAAACCTTGAGGATTAAGTTTATACAAATGAATGACTAAGGCTGAGTCTGGAACACAGTAAAAGCTTCCTTAAAGTTTGGGAATTAATCCTTATTAGTTAATGGATTGCTGACAAAGGTCCATATAGCCAAAGCTATAGTTTTTCCAGTAGTGTCATGTGTGGACATGAGAGTTGGACCATAAAGAAGACCAAGTGCCAAAGACATGATGCTTTCAAACTGTGGTGCTGAGGAAGACTCCTGAGAGTCCCTTGGACAGCAAGGAGATCAAACCAGTCAATCCTAAAGGAAATCAACCCTGAATATTCATTGGAAGGACTGATGCTGAAGCTGAAGCTCTAATACTTTGGCCACTTGATGTGAAGAGCCGACTCATTGGAAAAGATCCTGATGCTGGAAAAGACTGAGGGCAAGAGGAGGAGGGGACAATAGAAGATGAGATGGTTAGATATCCCCACCAATGCAATGGACTTGAGTTTGAGAAAACTCTGGATACAGTGGGGAACACAGAAGCCTGCCATGTGTGCTGCAGTTCATAGGGTCACAGGGTCAGACAAAATTTAGCGGCTCAACAACAACCCCTATGGCAATATTCCCATATAAATATTTTCCACCTGTTCCCTTGACCATGGTCTTCCTCTCCCAAAGAGCCACTCTGCAGACTACTTGCTCCATTGTATTCTCCAGATCTCCCTCTCATCTGTTGTCTCTCACTGTAAGACAATTCCTCATCGTCTTACACAACGAAGTTCAGACACCCAAACTTAGCATCAGAAGGTACTCTGTCATCCGTGCCAACCACCAGTGGAGTTTCCTTTCCCATTTCTAACACTCTGCCTCTGCTCTGGCTGGAAGAACCTACTTAGGGGTCCCAAAATCAGTCTTGTATGTTCCTACCTTAGGCTCTGATGAGCACCCTTCCTCCCACGTGGTGCAGTGATAAAGAATGTGCCTGCCAAGCAGGAGACTTGAGTTCAGTTCCTGGGTGAGGAAGATCCCCTGGAGAAGAAAGTGGCAACCCAGTCCAGCATTCTTGCCTGGGCAGTGTTATGGACAGAGGAGCCTGGCGGGCTACAGTCCATGGGGCCTCAAAAGAGTCAGACACTTCAGATTGACTGAGTACTGAGCACTTCCTTCTTGTATGAACTCCCCTCCCCCAATGCATCTTCCCTTTGTGGATTCCTGTATTTTCTATGAAGCAGTTTTCCAAGTCCTCCAAGATGCCTCCTCCCCCAGCTCAGTCTGCAACGATTTCATGCAAGGCTGAACAGCCTCAATATTCAGGAACTGTACCACTCATTTGGCGATGAATTCAAGATTGCTTTGAACGTTTGTTTTCTTTTCTCTTTATACTCATGTTGCTGTTGTGTAAAGAACAAGAAGGACAGCATCAGACAGACATTGGAATAATTTCAGGTCTGTCATTTACTGGCCTTCAGACCTTGTACAGGTCGGCTACTTCCCTGAGCTTTCTGCTCCTTTCCTGCAACACAGAACTGATTAGACCTGCCTCCCAAGGGAGAAGTTACAAAAGGAGAAGTAAAAACAGTGGTGACGCCCAGTGTAGGGTAGATTACTGTCCTCTCCTGGCTGATTCCCTAGTCCCTGGAATAGTAGCTGACACATGAATGGATAGATAATTATTATTCACTACTAGCTAGTTTTAATAGTTTTCTCCAAAACTCTAAGTTCCTTGAAGACAGAGTGCTTTGAAAAGTAAACGTTCTTTGGAAAAGAATTCTTAGGTGATGGTTCTCAAACTTCAGTATGTAGAAGAAGCAAGGAAGGTTATTTAAAAAAAAAATTAAAAATGCTGGACCTTGAATCTGTCAGAAAGAGAAAAACAAATATCATATATTAATGTATACATGTGGAATCTAGAAAAATTGTATAGATGAACCTATTTTCAGGGCAAGAACAGAGGTACAGACGTAGAGAAGGACTTGTGGACATGCAGGGTGTGGGGTGAGGGGTGGGATGAATTGGGAGACTGGGGTTGACATAAATACACTACTGTGTGTGAAATAGGTAGCTTGTGGGAAGCTGCCGTGTAGCCCAGGGAGCTCAGCTTGGTGCTCTGTGCTGACCTAGAGGGCGCGAAGGAGGGTAGGGTCGGAAGGAGATCAAAGAAGCAGGGGATATATGTATACAGAGAGCTGATTCACTTTTTTGTGGAGCAGAAACTAACACATTATAAAACAATTATACACCAATTTTTTAAAATGTTGATCATTGGAATCTAGGTTTACTGAATTACAATTTGTGACATAAGGTCTAAAAAGCTGTATTATAACAAGCTTCCTAAATGACAGTGATACTAAGATCTACGTATTAAGCTTTGAGAAATCTTATTTGGGGATTTCCCCTCTTGACTGGATATAAATTCTTCTAGGTAAGTCTCTGCGAGGCAAGGGACAGTCTAGCAGGGACAGTCCTCCTAACCAGTCTCTCTGCTTAGCTATTCACTTAACTCTAGACTACAGTCAGTTCATTAGAATTGCACTAATCTTTGTCCACTTAATGGGTATCGCCTGTGTTTTTCTAAAAGGTGCTAAGTTTGAAGTGAAGATGGTGATGATTCTTTAGAGTAGGTTTCTCAGACAATACTTGATTTTATCTTTATACCCAGTGACTTCTGTTTAGCACCCATTTCAGGGACTTGGAGCCAACAAGCTATGATGATGGAGTGAAAAACACAGTCTCCTACTTGTAATTCCAGCGGACCTGTGATGCAAGATCCTACGGGTCTCTGGAGGAAAGTATTGTTCTTCATGTCAAAGATCACCCATTAAGCCTGTCTGATAGCTGATAGAGTCCAGAGGAAATATTTGCTATCTTTTGGTAGTTCCTGGATAAATAGTGAACAGACACATTCAGCCTTAGTGATGTCAGTTCAGGATCTCTCAAGGATTCAACTATTTATTTAACTAAGGTACAGCCCATGGGACACACATCACCTATTGAATTCCAGAGCTTAGCATTTTTTTAGAAGTGTACACAATGCTTCCACACAAAAGAGCCAGCTCATCCAATCACCAAAATGATCTACCTCTTCCTTCTTTCTTTACCGTCTAGTGCAATGGTTCTCACCTGGGGGTGATTTTGCTTCTCTCCCCAGGGCACATGTGGCAATATCTGAAGACATTTCTGGTTGTCACAACTTGGAAGGGAAGTGACATGTAGGCAGAAACAATGGATGCTGCTAAACATCCCCTGATACACAGGACAAAGCCCTACAACGATAAATTATCTTGTCCAAAATGTCAGTAGTGCAGAGGCTGAGAAACCCTTGTCTACTTTTATTCACTAAGTGCTGGGCACTGGTCCCCTCCAATAGTTCACTGTATGGAATTCAAATGGATTCTTCAGAGTATTCCTTATTCAGAATCAGCTTCAGTTGCCTTCCCCTCAGTGAGTAGACGACGCTTGGGGGATACGAGTAGTTCCAATCCTACCTTTCCTTAAACCCGAAACAGGTTTTATATAGTTTTGTATGGTAATATGGAAATTTGTCCATGGCATTTTATAAATTGAGCATTATTGTCCTCCCTCTAGCTGGAACCCAAACTGCTCTTGCCTGGCTAACTGTAGGATATGGGTTTCTCCTGATACAATCCTTGTCACCCCTTCCCTGGTCTGGTTGGAAAATAGCTCAGTAAATTGAAGAGTTTCTTTAGGTACACAATTGGCACTTTGATTGATGATAGTTTGTTAGCTGTGATCATGGTGTAGAACAGCCAGGATGGAAGCCAACTTTCCTTTTAGCTCCTTAGCAACAGTCACTCAACACTACAAAACAAAGCCAGTCCTGTGGACACTAAAGAGTGGGATGACCCTGTGCTAAAAGGGTCACTGGGTTTTATCCAACAGGACTGGGTTTGAATCTTGGTGCTAAACTTGCTAGTGGGCCAGTTTCTTCATTTGGACAACAGGAGTACTAATTCTGGCCCTGGGATTAAGAGGATCACTGATCATTGCTCAGTTGTTCTGTACATTATACTGTAATTGCTCCCCCAAATGTGGACCTTAGGGTTAGGAAGTCTTTTCCCATCCTGACCCCAGTCTGTGAAGATACATTTACAAATCAGTGTATTATAATTTGAAGAAATATTTTTGTGACTGCAGCAAATCAGAAAAATTAGGCCAACAGAGTGATGCAGAATGTATATTTTATAGGACTCCTTTATCCTGAGACTATGTGCTTTTTCTTCTTGTTGTTCCAGTCCCTTTTCTATTATGAAATATGATGGTGATAGATTGCAAGATGTTTTGTTTTAAAATATCCTGACATGAAAATATAAAATATTCACATCTTATGTCAGTCCCTGAAATGTCTTTAAATTTTTTCTGATCTACAAACCCCAATGCAAGGGAGCTCAGTGAATTCTCCTGGGCAGGAATCTTATTATTGCTGGTGATATATATTTGATATATATATTGCTGGTGTATATAAGTTTGTGTACCTGTGGACTGGATATGTGTGGCATACATGAAAAGGACCTTTCACACAATTTCTTTTTTTTTTTTTTTTCATTTATTTTTATTAGTTGGAGGCTAATACTTCACACATTTCAGTGTGGTTTTGTCATACAATTGACATGAACAGCCATGGAGTTACATTGTATCCCCATCCCGATCCCCCCTCCCAACTCTCTCCACCGATTCCTCTGGGTCTTCCCCAGTGCACCAGGCCGGAGCATTGTCTCATCATCCCACCTGGGCTGGTGATCATGTTTCACCATAGATAGTATACATGCTTTCTTTTGAAACATCCCACCCTCACCTTCTCCCCACAGAGTTCAAAAAGTTGTTCTGTATGTTTCTGTGTCTCTTTTCTGTTTTGCTTATAGGGTTATCATTACCACCTTTCTAAAATGCCATATATATGTGTTGTAGCTGTTAATGTTTTATCTTTTCGGGCTTACTTCACTCTGTATAAGGCGCTCCACTTATCCATCTCATTAGGAATGTTCAAATGAATTCTTTTTAAATGGCTGAGTAATATTCCATGGTGTATATGTACCACAGCTTCCTTATCCATTCATCTGCTGATGGGCATCTAGGTTGCTTCCATGTCCTGGCTATTATAAACAGTGCTGCGATGAACATTGGGGTGCATGTGTCTCTTTCAGATGTGGTTTCCTCAGTGTGTATGCCCAGAAGTGGGATTGCTGGGTCATATGGCAGTTCTATTTCCAGTTTTTTAAGGAATCTCCACACTGTTCTCCATAGTGGCTGTACTAGTTTGCATTCCCACCAACAGTGTAAGAGGGTTCCCTTTTCTCCACACCCTCTCCAGCATTATTGCTTGTAGACTTTTGGATAGCAGCCATCCTGACTGGCGTGTAATGGTACCTCATTGTGGTTTTGATTTGCATTTCTCTGATAATGAGTGATGTTGAGCATCTTTTCATGTGTTTGTTAGCCATCTGTATGTCTTCTTTGGAGAAATGTCTGTTTAGTTCTTTGGCCCATTTTTTGATTGGGTCATTTATTTTTCTGGAATTGAGCTTCAGGAGTTGCTTGTATATTTTTGAGATTAATCCTTTGTCTGTTGCTTCATTTGCTATTATTTTCTCCCAATCTGAGGGCTGTCTTTTCACCTTACTTATAGTTTCCTTTGTAGTGCAAAAGCTTTTAAGTTTCACTAGGTCCCATTTGTTTATTTTTGCTTTTATTTCCAATATTCTGGGAGGTGGGTCATAGAGGATCTTACTGTGATTTATGTCGGAGAGTGTTTTGCCTATGTTCTCCTCTAGGAGTTTTATAGTTTCTGGTCTTACATTTAGATCTTTAATCCATTTTGAGTTTATTTTTGTGTATGGTGTTAGAAAGTGTTCTAGTTTCATTCTTTTGCAAGTGGTTGACCAGTTTTCCCAGCACCATTTGTTAAAGAAGTTGTCTTTTTTCCACTGTATATCCTTGCCTACTTTGTCAAAGATAAGGTGACCATAGGTTCGTGGATTTATCTCTGGGCTTTCTATTCTGTTCCATTGATCTATATTTCTGTCTTTGTGCCAGTACCATACTGTCTTGATGACTGTGGCTTTGTAGTACAGTCTGAAGTCAGGCAGGTTGATTCTTTCTTTCCCTTCTTCTTTCTCAAGATTACTTTGGCTATTCGAGGTTTTTTGTATTTCCATACAAATTGTGAAATTATTTGTTCTAGTTCTGTGAAAAATACTGTTGGTAGCTTGATAGGGATTGCATTGAGTCTATAGATTGCTTTGGGTAGAATAGCCATTTTGACAATATTGATTCTTCCAATCCATGAACACGTTATGTTTCTCCATCTGTTTGTGTCCTCTTTGATTTCTTTCATCAGTGTTTTATAGTTTTCTATGTATAGGTCTTTTGTTTTTTTAGGTAGATGTACTCCTAAGTATTTTATTCTTTTTGTTGCAATGGTGAATGGCATTGTTTCCTTTATTTCTCTTTCTGTTTTTTCATTGTTAGTGTATAGGAATGCAAGGGATTTCTGTGTGTTAATTTTATATCCTGCAACTTTACTATATTCATTGATTAGCTCTAATAATTTTCTGGTAGAGTCTTTAGGGTTTTCTATGTAGAGGATCATGTCATCTGCAAACAGCGAGAGTTTCACTTCTTCTTTTCCTATCTGGATTCCTTTTTCTTCTTTTTCTGCTCTGATTGCTGTGGCCAAAACTTCCAACACTATGTTGAATAGTAGCTTTCACACAATTTCTTAACCCACAAGCAGATCTTATTTGCCTGGGATCACACTGAAACACAGAGAGGGTGAGTGGATGCAACAAAGTAGAAAGGTCAGCTGCTTTGGACTCAGGCACAGCGATACCCTCTCTGGTCAGCTTTGTGACCCTACAGTAAGCTTTAAGAGCATCCATTTCCTCACCTGCAAGAAGAGAAGGTAATAATACGAACCCAGGATTGCTGGAGTAAACCAGTGTAGAGGAGGGGCTAGGAGAAAAGACAGCACTTGGTGCGTGCTTGAGATTGTTCCTTTTCTTCCTTTAAATCATGTCCTCTACCCCCTACTATATAAATGGTGCATCTGTGACACAGAGGCTCTTCCAACATTAAACCAATGCCTTCTAAGTTCCCTGCCTCTGAACAACTGCCACCCCAGTAACTGAAGTAACCCTGACTTCTAGGTACAAGCTCAGGGGACTAAACTGAGGTTCTCAAACTCTCGCATGTGTCAGACCCACCTGGAGGACTTGTTAAACACATGGCTTTCCTGGACCCACTGCAGAGTGTCTGATTCTGGTCTGGGGTGGAGATAAGAGTCTGTGTTTCTAATCGCTTCCAAGTGATGCGGATGCTGCTGGTCCAGGCACCACCTCGTGAGAATCACTGGGCTAAACGTTCCCTCCTCTTTTCAGCAATAGTTCACTCCTGTGCTTCCTGATGGTTGGCTGCAGTTTTTCTGACCATTTTCAAAACCTGGCCCATACCCACTATCTCCAATTCTGATAGAGAGGCCATATCCTTCCATCAAAGGCATCCCCCTGTCTACCACCTTCCGTCTCCCCCCACGTCCCATCCATCTGCAGGGCTTGTCTCACTAACCCCTGGCTAGTCTCCCACTCAGCGGACATCCATCCTGCTGCCCCCAACTAGTTTAACCATTCCTCCTTCACTTAACAGCTACGTGACCTTGCGTAAGTTAGTCCCCAGAGTAGATGTCAGAGCATGAATAAGCCTCTCCCATCTCAAGAACCAGATTAGCATCCTCCTGCCCAGAACAATGGAGATGGTCTACTGTCAGCCAACACAAACAATTACAGCAGATTTTCTCATCAGGGCTGGGTCTGCCTATTTCATGTTAATGAGAACTGTTGTTTGTTTCAACTGAGTCATCTTTATCCCATTTCCGCCTCACAGTAGGAGGCATCTGTGTTTGCAGTGGGGTGAGGGGGGTGAATTACAATACAGTCTTGTATAGTCAGAGACATGTCTACCCCTTTGGGGAACATCTTTCCAGACCACCTGTTCTCAGAGAAATGCCCAGAAGGGCAAGACTTAAGCTAATAAATTATGATCTTTCACTACAAAACTACCTACGGACCTCAAACTCCCAGGTTCCTCCCTCCAGGTACCAAGATGGAGGCAGTCAAGGCCGTGAACAGTCAGGCTCCCTGGCGATCCACTTAAAGCTTAGAAAGCAAGCTGTAGCATGGCAAAGCAGTCATCTTCCAGCCAGAGATATTTCAAACTCACCAAAAAAAAAAAAAAAATACTGACCCATATCACAGAGCAGTGTCTCTCGGTGCTTATGTGCAAGTGAGTCAGATAGGGCAGGGCTCTAATCCTGATTCCACTGTATTAGCTGTGTGACCTTAGACAAGCTATTCAACCTCTCTGTGCCTGAATTTCTTCACCTCTAAGATGGGTATCATGACAGTAACCACCTCCCAGGGCTGTTAGAAGAATGGGCTGACGGTCCTCCTCCCTCCAGGACTCAAGTTGAGATCTCCGGTCCAGGACACCCCATAACCTTGGATGTCAGGCCTCTAGAATGGGGCACCTACCCACTCATGACCTACCTCAGCTCAGTTCAATTGCTCAGTCTTGCTTCAAATATTTCCACTAAGAGAGCTGAAACTTCAGTCAGTCACAGCCATGGGAAAAGACGAGTTGACCTTGTTACATCCAAGTGTTCATGACAAGCATCAGAAATGCTTCTGAGGGCTACTTTGGCCAAGCAGACGAGGAAGAACACATGAGAACACCCAGACCCTAAAAGTTAGGGCAACACACTCTAGCAGAGCAGAAGCATGTAGGCGTGCCGACTCCAAGTCCCAAAGAATCCCTGGGTGATGTTCACCAGCTCTGAGAGGTTGCTGTAACTTGAGCCTGGCCTCAGGGTGACGAGACATCCTGAGGCTTTGGGCAGAGCACATTCAAATTCTCAAACCCTCTGCTTTGCTTAGAGGCGATTATGAGAGGAGGGCAGCTTTCTGGAATTCACACCCTGAGCTGAGCACCATTCAGGCTCTCTGCTGGGTGACCTTGGGGAACTCAGTTTTCCTTTCTGAGCCTCGGTTTCTGGTTCCCTCATTTTTGAAATGGCTGAATAAGCTCTGTTCTACCCACCTCACAGGGATGCTGTGAAGCCAAAATACTGCTGCTGCTAACAATAATAATAGTAGTAGTAATAATAATAATAATATAATGGCTGTCCCAGCAACAACCCTAACAGCATACACACTCATAGTCCTCTTGGCTCTGAGGACTGTCTGTGTCAGCCCATTCTTCCGGCAGCCCTGGAAGGTGGTTACTGTCATCATACCCAGCTTAGAGGTGAAGAAACTCTAAGGCACAGGGAGGTTGAATAGCCTGTCAAGGTCACACCAGCTTAGAGGTGAAGAAACTCTAAGGCACAGGGAGGTTGAATAGCCTGTCAAGGTCACACAGCTAATATGGTGGAGTGAGGATTAGCGTCCTGCCCTATCTGATTCACCTGTACGTAAGCACCAAGAGACGCTGTTCTGTGATACAGGTTGACTTTTTTTTTTTTTTTTAGTAAATTTGAAATATCTCTGTGGCTGGAAGATGACTTCTTAGCCATGCCACAGCTTGCTCTCCAAGCTTTAAGCAGATTGCCAGGGCATCTGACTGCTCACAGTCTTGGCTGCCTCCATCTTGGTGCCTGGTCCCAAGTGGGTGGGCGCTCATCTCTTCTTTGTTTCTCCTCCCTTGCATTATGAAAATGAGAAGCAGCTGTGAGCCCTGCTGATTACACATGGGACTGTGAGTGTCGCTACCTCTGCTAACGACTAATTCATTACCAGCCAGGAGACAGCTTCCACTGTGCCGTTACAATCTATTTGGCTTCCAGGTGCCACGGGGAATCAAAAACAGTTTGCTCAGTGGTCAGGTCTGGGTGTCATCTGCATGCAGACAGGGATGCTCTGGTTCCTTGTGTTCCTGAAGGGTAGGCTGAATGATGAGAGACCATCCTCCTGGCGAGGGCAAGCTCTGTGCAAGAGATGGAGACCAGAGGATGTGTCTAGGCTTGGAAGGAACTCAGTTTGGTCTCTCGTCCCCTTCAAGATATACTTAGCAAAGGTGTACGGAGCACCCACCATGTGCCAGGGACTGTGTCAGGACATAGGGGTGCAGTGGTGTGTTAAGACAGACAGAATCCCTGCTCTTACTGGGAGTGGGGAAATGCACACCATAGCCAAGTCAACAGATAAGTAACGGAGATGATGTAACATCATTATAAGGGGCAAGAAGAAATGAAAACTCAGTGATGTGACAGAGAGTCACTGGACTGGGCCGGGAGGGATCCCTCAGTTAGGATGCTCAAAGAGGGTCTGTTGGGGAAAGGGAAATTTGACCTGAGATGGTAGTGGTAAGCAAGAATTGGTCCTGAGATAAATAAGATCAGGGAAGAACATTCTTGGCAAAGGGAACTTCAAATACAAAAGCTCTTGGGTCCCAAGAGCAAAGGTTGGGTGCCCAGTGCAAAGGCTCAAGACATAGAAAGGAGGCTCAAATAGGGTCAGGAAGCAGAGCACACAGACCATGCTCCTGCCTGGAGGCTCCTCGGTGAGGAATCCTCTGGGCCCCTGTCAGCCAAGGCAGGAGATGCTTTCTGTGCATTCATCATATCTCTATAGACTGTCTCTGAACCATGTCATGCCTTTTTCTGCATCTTTCCAAGGCTAGGACCATGTCTTTTTCTTTCTATATCTCTCCAACCAAAGTGTACACAGTTCTGGGCATGTAGCCAATTCTCCAGATGGCCTGATAACTTTAAGGTGTAGTTTTTGGATGATGTCACAGGCCACAGAGGCAGAGTTCACATACACCTAAGGAAGAAATATTTTATATTCACCAAAATGATCAAGTGCCTCAGTAAGTAATGAGCTCCCTGTTACTGTATGTATGTACTGTATGTAACCTCCCTGTTACATACCTGTTAGAGGTATGTGAGCAGGAAATGGAAGATCAGTTGGCAGGAAAAATAGACACATAGATAGTAGTAGAAGCTCCAATTGTTATAGTTGTAATATCCTCATGTATTACCCATCAATAGATTCCAGACACTTTAGGTATAGGATTTCATTTAATGCTCCTAATAACTCTGTAAGGAGGTACTATTATTAGCCCCTCTTTCGAGCCCTGGAAACTGAAACCCTAGTTGTCTGAGGACTGTGTGCCCTGTGTGCCTGGGGTCACAAAGTGAGGAAGTGTCATGGTCCAGATTAGAAGTCCATATGTGGTAGTCCTCTCTAGAAAAACTGGATGACTTGAGTCTAACTTTTGGCATCATGTATCCTGGTTTTCGGGAGAAGGACATGGCAACCCACTCCAGTGTTCTTGCCTGGAGAATCCCATGGACGGCGGAGCAGGGTGGGCTGCCATCCATGGGGTCGCACAGAGTCGGACACGACTGAAGCGACTTAGCAGCAGCAGCAGCATCCTGGCTTTCATTTCTACCATAAACATTATCAAGGGGCTTGTCCAGTCTTTGGGGTCCCCTCATGTGTCTTAAATAATAAAATAATGCAGACTTATAGAGTTGAATTTAATAGAATATGTTGGAAAGGATGGCTGAAAACATATTTTTCTCCAGCAAAATCATTCCCTAAAGATGCTGCTGTGGTTGCCCACCCTACCCGTTTCTCTTCACTTTATCTGAGCAAAGCATTAGCTGCCAAAACCAAAGGTTAAACTATGTCGATGAAGAAATAAAAAATAAAAATTCACCCTGATGCTCCCCTCATCTTCCTTCAAAACACTGTAAATGAGGTCATAGCTCTCTCTAAGCTAACACACAAGCTTCTCGAGAAGAGGTGAAGGGATTTAAAGAGTGGGGAAAAAAGAAACTTTGACCATGAAAATGAATGTATCCAGAGTTCAGATTATATAAAGCTCTCTGCCTTCCCTAGTCTTGCCCAAGTCCTCCATTTTCCTTGTAATCTTATTCACAAGATAATACCACGCCCCCACCTCCCCTGCCCCCCCTCCCCCATCCTTCTGAAGCCTCCTTCATCCAAGAAGATTCATTGGGGCTAAAATGGCCAGCCTGAGAAATTAAGACAGCCTAGAGTTACATTTCTGTGGGGCAGCCCAGTGCTTTAAAAAGACTGAGGAGAAATATTTCTAAAAGGATGTATGGGATTCCCAGCCCAGACTACCTGACCCACTCATGACACATGCCTGGGCCTGCTGTGCATTTGCCCTGAGACCCTGGGGAAGGTCACAGAACTCTGGATCACAAGGGATCCCTCAATTCAGACAACTCTCTGTGAAATCTTCTCTAGAGGAACATTGGATATTAGGGCTCATTTCCTTGCACACGCATTGGACCTGACAAGTCTAGATTTGTAAAAGTCACTGTCTAGTATTTATAAAACTTGATAATGCTACTAACAATCATTATTAATATTCACTATGAATGTTTGGTTTCCCAGGTGGTGCTAGTAGGAAAAAAACCCGCTTGCCAATGCAGGAGATGTAAGAGACATGTGTTTGATCCCTAGGTTGGGAAGATCCCCTGGAGGAGGGCATGGCAACCTACTCCAGTATTCTTACCTGGATAATCCCATGGACAGAAGGGGCCTGGTGGGCTGTAGTCCATGGGGTCACAAAGAGTTGGATACACCTGAAGTGACTTAGCACACACGCATGCACTATAAATGTTTACTAGAATTTTCCAGATCTTAAGCTAGGTGTTCTTGAACATCATTTGACTTAGTCTTTATCATACCCCTATGCACTGGAGACTGTTTTTTTCCTCATTAGTTAGATGAGGTTAAGATGCTTATTCAAGGTCACATGACTAGTAAGGATATAGAGCTGGTATCTGGCCACAGATACTGATGCTACAGCCAGCTTCCAGACTAGGAAACACCGAGAGGCTTAACCAAGATCCTCAGGGCAGGCATTCCAAATCCAAATGTCTATAGGAGCTGGACTGAAAATGTGACCAAGTGAACCCAGAGGATGTTACCCAGACAAGAGCAATGAGAAATGACAGACTGGACAGCTTCACTATTGGAGAGACTAGGGGAGTGCCGTGGGGACCGTGGGGACAGGAGAGCACCTCCCAGCTAAACAGGGGCAGCCACTCAGGTCTTAAGCCTCCCATGGCCAGATGTCTACTTTTTCAAGGGAAATTGAAAATCTGAATTTTCACTTGAACGCATTCAACTATTGGATATCGGCAAGTAATTCAAATTTTTTAACTGAACAAAATACACCAGGTTTATGTCACCTTGGTGCTTCCCTGGTGGCTCAGATGGTAAAGAATCTGCCTGCTATTCAGGAGACCCGGGTTCGATCCCTGGGTCAGGAAGATCCCCTGGCAAAGAAAATGGCAACCCACTCCAGTGTTCTTTCCTGGAGAATCCCCATGGACAGGGGAGCTTGGTGGGCTACAGTCCATGGGGTCAGAAAGAGGTGGACATGACTGACTAACACTTTCCTTCATTTATGTCACCTTGGACCTTATCCAACCCCTTCATCCTCTGTCTGGGCGAATGAAGGAAGAAGAAGGAACTCAGAGAATGAGAATGACTTTCTAAGGATCACACAATAAATCAGAGGCAGGGCTGATCCTACAGCTCAGGGCTCTTTCATTACAAGGTGGTACTTGCTGTTTCCGAATGATACAAACCCCACTCTGACCTCTAGCCATACCTGTATGTCTGATACTCAAGAAATTTTAAATTCAGTTTCTTTTAATCTTGCTCATGTTTTTCCAGGTAGTAAGTGGATCTGTCCTTCATTGATGGTGGAAATGAAGTTACATAAGATAAGGCACCAGCAGGGGAAGCCAATGAAGGCCTTTTACGTACTATTTGTCTGGCAACCAGACCCAGAGTCCCTTGCCTTCCTCTCTGAGGATGGACGGCTGATGTTCTCTTGCTGTCAATGCAAAGTGTTCTTCTTGCCTTTTTTGGTCACAGAGGCCAGCCTGCCCCCAGTTTAAGTGAGGATGTTGGCAGAGGGTCATCAAGCTAAGGCTTTCCTTCCTACTAGTCTTGGGTTCAGGGTCTATTGTTCCCCACCAGTTTAGAGAGGCCCAAGAAGAAGGCCCTGCCTGGGTGGAAATCACAGAGTCAAGACTCCCTCCATGAAATAGTAGCTCTGGAAAGCAGGGAATGATCTGAGAACCTACAGAGGTGTCAGTCGTGGCCCCGGGTTCTTGACGTTATCTCTGAATTGCCTACCAAGTGGTGCTGTGACTTGACCCAAAAAGTTTCTGGAGTTGAAAGGAAGAGAGATTCTTAGGGATTAAGGAGCTAGAAAGGAAGTAGGGGATCTGGGTTTTATGAACAGAGCCTTTTTCTTTTTTAATAATAACGTTTTGAATTCCAATCAGCCTTTGTTCTTTTCAAAATGCATTCCCAAACTTTGCTGGAGAGCCAGAATCACCCTGTGAAAGACGGGGTTCCTTGGTTTGCCTGAGAAAGACCAGAAAGCGTGAAGGAGGAGAGCACCCCCTTCAATGTGCTGTGGGAACAGCGGGTCTGGGGAGCCCGCAATGAGAGACACGGGGAGATGGCGGGGGCGCGGAGGGAACAGATTCTCCTCAAGGAGAATGCGGTGCGCCCGTACTTCATAGACTTAAAAGGAAGTTCCCAGCCAAGGCTCCCAGAATGAGAGGACTTGCTGGGCAGGAACCCAGAAGAGAACACTGGCTTCTAGAAGAGGAAGTTTATGAAGACAGGGGGTGTATTTCTTCCCCTTCTTCTGCCAGTGGAGGAGCTATTTTGGGCGGAAGCCAGCAGGCACCTTGAACAGGATGTGATCTCCCAGGAGGAGTCAGACAATCTGCCTGATTCTGAAAGAAAGAGAACCTGCTCTCAGCATCAGCACTGCTGAGGCTCTGCTCACACACCCCCTTCCGTGGCAGTCTAATTCCACAAGGATGAGATGCCAGAAACCCTGGGTCTTCTGTTTCCCCGGAAACAGGGAGATTGCCTTTCCCAAGTCAACTGGGGGACACAGATCCTGGGAGCCCCACTGGAGGCTGGTCCCTGAACACTACGAAATGATTTAGCGTGCTAGACTATAGTCTCAGAGCCCTTGGACACTGGTTTACTTGCGTCGCCCTGTGAGGTTGAATGGGCCCCAACAGGCAGCTGCAGAGATGTATCTCAGGAAATGGTCTTCTACTCACAGGTCTTAAGGGGTGAACCGACGTGGGTGAGTCAAAGCCTTCACCCCTCCAAGGGGTGTCTGGAGCAGCGGGAGGCCACGAGAGATGTCAGGGAGAGTCCAAGGCCTGGAGATGGGAGATCTGGTTCACATCCTTTGCTGTCACTTACTAGCCTGACCTCCAGAAAGCTCTTCCTCCTTTTTCTGAATTCTGCTTTTTTATAATCTGTAAGATGTGAATGGGAGTGGAACCTTTAATCTTTAAAGTCTCAGATCATGTCACTCTAGGGAGCCCTCTGATACCCTCCTCTTACAAGTGCCCCACCTCCCCTTTTTTAACGCGACCTACAGGGCCCAGTGGAATGCGGTCCCCGCCCACCACACCAGCTGCATCCTTGCCCTCTCTCCACTCAGCTCTACTGAACTCCTCCTACCTCAGGGTCTTTAACCCCACCAGAACAATCTTCCTCCCTGCCCACGTCCCCTCTTCACCTTGCTAACTCCTCCTCATCGCTTGGTCTCAGCATTACCACCACTTCTTTAGGGAGTCCCTTCCTCCCTCTCCTCTGGTGGCTCAGATGGTAAAGAATCTGCCTGCAATGCAGGAGACCCAGGTTCAATTCCTGTGTCAGGAAGATGCCCTGGAGAAGGAAGTAGCTACCTACTCCAGTATTCTTGCCTGGAGAATTCTGTGGACAGAGGAGACTGTCAGGCTACCGTCCATGGGGTCCCAAAGAGTTGGACACAACTGAGCAACTAACACTTTCACTACTTTCACTCCCTCCCTTGCTGAGGTTAGGTTTTTCTTTCCATGAGTTGATAAGCACTGTATACTTTTCCTTGGAAGCATTCACAACAAGGTAAAGTCTACCATTGCTTCTGTAATCCCTTGCCAGTCATCTTTCTCTCCCAGAGAATAAGTTCATTTAAGTTACGACCCAGGTCTGTCTCCTTCACAACTGTAACTTCCAGCATTAGAACCCACAAATCTAGAAACAGGAAGTACTCAGTGACTGTTTTTTGAGAGAAGAAGGGGTCTATGTGTATGTAAACACCCCTGGCTTCAGTGTTAGGGACGCGATCACAGCCCTTGTGAAAATAAGAAATACACTGGGCAAACCCTCACTGTACTGTCTTGATGAGAAAACAGAACATCTTAAATGTCCCTATATTTATCTTCACCTTAGATTGGACAGCACACCCAACATGGTGGCACAGTATAGAATTGGCTCACCTGCATGTGTGACAAAAATAAAAAGAGAGACAGTGATGGAAGAAATATGTTCCTTTTGTCTCATGAAAGACTCTGCCCACAGAGCCAGGCAGAATCAACTAGATCTACCAGAATAGTGATGAAGGGGACAGGAGAGGGACAAATCAGTGACGAATCCAGGAGGATATCGATGGGCAATTCATCACAAAGAGTATTTGCTGGGCAACTACTCTTCACTGAGATGTCATGCTTTGCTTCATGCTGTTGATATAAATTAGTGATGGTAGCTAATAGCTAATGTTCAGAGATGTTAAGTGATCTACCCAAATTAACCTAAATCTTTGCCGGAAGGACTGACATATGAATCCAGGGTGATCTGAAGTCAGCCTTTTCCTCTTAACCTCTGGAATACACAATGTCATGTCACAAAAGAAAAAAATTATCTGGGGCTTTGGGATGCTTAGTCTGAGGGGTATTGTACTTCATACATTATTCATGCAAGATATCTGCCCTCTTGCTCCGTCCTACTCATGACAGTGGGACTCTCATAAAACGGCTAGCTAAGGAGCAGTTGGAGAAGGAAATGGCAACCCACTCCAGTATTTTTGCCTGGAAAATTCTATGGACAGAGGAGCCTGGTGGGCTGCAGTCTGTGGGGTTGCAAAGAGTTGGACACAGCTGAGTGACTAACGCACAAGAGGCAGTAGTGTGCACTTTTTGGCGTGAAGCAGAGAGAAAGCAGGTGGTGGGAAAAGTAATTTTAAAACTGAGGGTCCAAAGATGTCCAGTCAAGCCCTGGACTTAATTCTCAATCTCACTGTAAAAAGGAGGGATGTTCTGTTAGTCCAGACACCTGACGCACCCAGTGGGAATGGAAGTTTCTGGAGCTTTGCCCTGTACCCCTCGAATTTAACCAGCTCTCTCCCAATCTGGGTAACTTCCTGTAGGTTTCCTCCCTGAGAGCTAGGAGATATGGGAGTCCTAAGGATTCTCTCCAAAGGTGGTACACCCGGAGATGTTAAGCCTCCACTTAGGGTCAGGACTGAAGCCAGGGAGGAGCAGGTGTCTGCTTGCCTATCTTCAGGGTTCCTATCCAGCACCCAACAGTGGAGGCTCATCCAGTTTCTGGAATATCTGACTGTGACTGACAGATAGGTGTGCACTCAGACGGCAGATCCTCTTTCACCCACCCTGTCCAGCCGGCATCACCAGGGGGCCTTAACATCCAGCCCAGCCAGGGACAATCACCCACCTATTCGCCCGCAGGATAGATGATTAACATCTTATAACTTGCTCTGTCTTTACATATCATAGCAACTCACAGAGGGTTTCCCCACTCATTATGCCCTCAGCTCTCTTTGCGGTTCTTACTGGGTCCATTTTGCAAGTCAAGCCTACAAAGCTGAGTAGTTTTCTCATGGCCACTGCTGATCACCAGCCTCCAATTCTTTGGCAAACTTCCCGCTAATATCACTCACCTGTTAGTTTAATATTTTTCTTCCTTGGTCCATTTGTGTTTTCTTGAATAATTTAGCCTTGAGATAGTCGGAGACTAGTGGTTAGCAAATTTTCTCATCTGACATGATCTACATTTATTTATTTGCTCGCACCTAAATATAGAGAAGGCCCTGCTCTTAAGAGAGCTACGATCTAGCGAGGCGTATCAGTCATAAACAGACGAGCAGTTTATAGGCATTCACTCATTTATTTAAAAAACGTTCATCACCCAAAGCCTGCTGGGGACTGTTCTAGAAATGAGGAATAGAGAGACATTGAAAGCAGCTTCCTGCTCCTCTGATGCTTGTGGCCTCTTGGGGGCAGAGGGGGAGAAAGATAAATTGTAGATAAACTCATCGATAAAAAATCTCAGAGAGTCATTAAGCTCTAGAAGAAAAACGTTAAAAGGAGTGAAAGAGAGTGTGATGGGAGAGGAAAATTAGCCATTCAAGAAGGGAGGTGATGCCTACTGTAAGCACAGGGAACTCTAGTCAATACTCTGTAATGGCCTGTATGGGAAAAGAATCTTAAGTAAGAATGGATACATGTACATGTATAACTGAATCACTTTGCTGTACGCCTGACTAACACAACATTGTTAATCAACTACCTGCCAATAAAATTAAACAAAAAAAGAAGGGCAGTCATGGAGTAAGGGGATGACTCATGAGTTGGGGGCTCCATGAAGAGAAGTTGTCAGTCATGCCAAGATCTCAGGGCGGAGGGTAGCGAGTGCGTGGCTATGGGGCAGGAACAGGCATGAAGCACTGGAAGACAACAAAGGAGGCCCATGTGGCTGAAATAAACTGAGCAAAACAAACGGAGCAAAGTGGAGGCCACACAGTCATTGGGGCAAACAGGAACCAGGTCACAGAGGGCCTCAGAGGTAAGGGGCCTTAGAGGGCCTGGTAGGCTGAACATGGAAGAGTGTAAAAACTCAGACCAGGCTACAAACCATGGGACTTCTGAACTGTGAGCCTGATAAGCTTTCAGAGGAGAGGGAGATGGTGGTAGGCTGGTGCAGCCCAGGAAAAATCTCCAGTGTTTGCAGGAAGAGCAGTATCTGGCTGGAAGCATGGGGGACATTCCAAGTTTGGAGTTAGTACGGTTGGCATGGAGACAGAACCTGACGTGGTGAGTGTGTGTACGTATGTGTGTGAGTATATGTGTACAGACACGAGTGTTGGGGAGTGAGGGCTACCAAGAGAAAAGACGAAGTTTAATGACCAGAAGTGGAAGATGACTAAGCAGTTGTATTAGGAAAGTAAAAATATTCAAGGCAGTGTCTGTTTAAGGCCAGATGAACACTTTCACTCAGAAGCAAAGTCAGGTTCCAGAGCTCCTCTGAGGTATCTCTAAAGTTCTGACATCTGAAATCCTTTATCCCTTGTTATTTATATTCCAGAAGAGAGCCTACCACGGAGGACCCATTGAACTGCAAAGGGTCAGACTTAGAGTTGTTCAAATCCATCCTTATTCCTAACCTTGCATTTAACATAAATGAACAAACTGAGGCCCAGTAAGGGGAAGGGATGGGCTCACACACAGGTAGTGTTAGAGCTGTGCCTAACTGTGAGAACAGGGACGTCGAATCACAGGAGGACATCTGAGTGCCTGGGAAACCTTCACAGTACCTGTCTCTCCAATCACATCGCATACCATCTCCCCACCCTCCAAATGATCAAGCACAGGGAGTGTTTGAGCTGTTGCGACCTCTGTGGTTCTCCCTGACTCCTTACCAAGAACCAGCAGGTAATCCATCCTACAGGAATCTCCTGTGGAGTGGGGCGGGGACACGGGGAGGAACTGCCAGTCCTCTTTCTGGTCCATTTCTCCTGGCAGGTCTGCCCTACGCTATGGGCCACAGGCTTAGAGATCCCTTCATCAGATGGTGCAAAGGAGGAGAACTGGGGGTCACTGCTTCTGAACTTGGAGGGCTCCTTTACACATGTAGAACCCACATGTGGACATGAGCTATGAACAGATTTGGAAGGACTGAAACAAGAAGAAAAAAAGAGCCTCTGAATGGAAACCTAACTGCAGAAAATGAATCCATTTCCAAACTTTTTACCCTGTTTTCACCTTTACCAACCGCCTCTGCGAAGCCTGCTGCCAGTGGCATTGATCTGTTTCATTCATGATTCTCACAGAGTCTTGGAGGTCATTTAGTCCTGATCTCTTCTCACTACAGGAAATGAAAGTTCATTTGGAGGGTGGAGAGATGGTGTGCTATGTGACTGGAGAGATATACATCATGAAGGCTTCCCAGTCACTAAGATTTACACTTACGATCAGATTTCCCTGCTCACCAGGCTACAGTTCCCCCTATTACTACCCCTCCCCAAAATTTAGTTAAAGAAATTGGTACTTTTAACTGATATTTAACTGATGTATTAGAAAGGTTTAATACAAGGATTATTTACTGGCTATTTATACATGAGTGTGAAAAAGTTGTAACTTGCTTGTCCATCTGAGAATTTATACAAAAACAAATTTTGAGCAGGAATACAGTTGAAGATTTTCATGGATTCCAGGAGAGGTTTTGATATAGTTAAGATGAGACTGCTATATCCCACATGCATGTTCCGCATCTACTGACAAACGAACAGTGCTTCTATTTGAAACAAGTTTCTAAGGATTGTGGGTCAAAAACTTCACTCAACTCATAGTATGAGGTCACAGAAAAGCAAATATTAAGAGCAGTATGATTCATAGATATGCTTTTGCTTAACAAGCAGTATCTTTAAAAACTGCATGTGAGTTCTTTCAGAAAGGAACACTCTCTTACAGTTAGCTACTGCTCTTGCTTTTCCATAGAGCATGTTCCCAGGCCTTTTCACTCATGCCAGTTACCCAAGTGACTCCCCAAGGTATTTGTGTTTGTGAATCCTCCCACTGCACATACTGAATTTGTCTTTAAACACACATGGAGGACCCACTATGGGTTGGGCACTCTAGGAAACATAAAAAGGATTGAAAGAAAAATTTATTCATTCATTCATTTATTCATTCAATGACCACTGGGTGCCTGCCATTTGCTAAGTACCAGGGCCACAACTCAGGTCCCTGGTGGGAAGACAGATAGTAAATCATAATAAAGTGTGATGAGTGTGACAGGTGGAGAAGCACAGGAATGAATATACAGTACAAGGCAGTAGCATCTATCTTCAAGCACTTTGAAAAGCCAAAATGCTTACTCCAATAAAAGTACTACATGACATGAGAAGGTCAGAACAGTACTAGTCAGCGCTTAAAGGAGCAAGATGCTCCTCCAGTTTGGTCGGGGAGCTGTCAAAGAACATTGTGTGGGAGAGAGAACATTTGAGCTGATCCTTGAAGGGTGGTTGAATTTCTACTTTTGGCAAAAGTGTTGGGAAAGGCCATTCTAAGCAGAAACACCGCATACACACAGGCGAAAAAGCAAGAAGGCAGAAGATATTTGGTTAAAAGGTTGCAACAGTCATACCAGCTGTCACGAGTGTTAGATACTCTGCTTAACACATCTTGTGCATCATCTCCCTTATTGCTCACAACTGTCCTCAGAACCACACCATTAAAGTGCCCATTTAGAAAAGGGTAGCTCAAGTGAGGCTCAGAGTATAATTACTTATCCAAGGTCATCCATCTAAAAAATAAAAAATAAAAAAAAATGCAGAGCTGGGAATCACATCATGCCAAGTCACTTCAGTCGTGTCCAAATCTTTGTGACCCTATCGACTTAGCCTGCCAGGCTCCTCTGTCCACAGGATTTTTCAAGCAAGAATACTGGATTGCCATACCCTCCTCCAGGGGATCTTCCCAACCCAGGGATCAAACCCACATCTCTGATGTCTCCTGCATCAGCAGGCAGGGTCTTTACCACTAGTGCCACCTGGGAAGCCACAAGAATCACATCAAGGTCTGCCAAATTCCAGATTATGGGGACTGATCAATGAAATCCTCTGTCACCAGGCCATGGTATATCTACACTTGATTTGTGACAGGGAGTCCTTAGAAGATCTGGGGGCTACTCTCATACTTGCCCTGGAAAAGTTGACTAACCTGGAAATGTTTCTTTTCTTCCAAAGTATGCTGAGAAAAGAGAACCAACCATTCTTTCCTGTCAGTGCCTCTGCTGCTAACATTTCTCTGAAACTCAAGGTCCAAGGAGAGTAACTAGCAGCCTGGCCTGTCTGAGAGAACAGCTGAATTACTTGACTTCAGTATTTGATGCCAACTGAAGGTGTAGCTGAAAGCTCTCTCTCCTCTGGGGAGAAGGAGCTGTGGAGGAGTCTGGATCTATTGGCAGAAACTATAGGGGAAAAATGTCCTTAGAAATTCAAGCTGAAAAAAAGTCTGGGGAAAGCAGAAGGACCAACTAAGGTAGTAAATGCTTCAGTAAACCTTGATAATAGCAACCTGAAAAATCTTTCATGTTCGGTTTTGTTTCACAAACCTCTTGGTAATGAGATAAATAAAGATTTCTTGCCTGGAAATGTAACTGGTAGATACACGGGTGGTAATGCATTGTCAGTGACTCATGGAAAGACAGTGTCAGGTTGTGGCTTGAGCCTCCGGACAGTCACTACCAGTTGTGTGGCCCATGGGCTCACTGTATGTGTGTTCTTGGGGATCTTTGACACAGGATTGTAACTTCCCACTCTTAACACACTGGCCAGTCTTAACAAAGGGTTAAGGGGACGACAGAGGATAAGATGGTTGGAGGGCATCACCCACTCAACAGACATGTGTTTGAGCAAGCTCTAGGAGATGGTTAAGGACAGGGAAGCCTGGCGTGCTGCAGTCCTTGGGGTTGCAAAGAGTTGGACACGACTGAGCAACTGGACAACAACAACTGATAAATGCTGACTTCCGTGCATACATATCGATGTCTTCAGGGAATGGGGGACATTTGAAAAAGTTTATTTAACATTATAACATGGTTTCACATGGGGAAATAACTACATTCACTGAGTTTTTTAATACATGGAAATAATGCTTTAAGAAATCTTTTGGTGGACTCCCCTGGTGGTCCAGTGGTTAAAATTCTGCGATTCCACTGCAAGGGGCACAGGATCAATCACCAGTTAGAGAAATAAGATCCCACAAGCTATGTGGTATGGTCCAAAAAAAATTTTTTTTGCCTCAGCAGATGCTCAATTCTATATGAACCAAGCAACTTCTTTACTGGGTCCATGTATCCATTTTAGTGGGGGTGTATCAAAATCTCCAGGGGAGGGAGAGTGGCACATGGATTTTTTTCATTCTAAAGAGGCATAGGCCATTTTTACTGTGTTGTTAGGATCAGGTGAGTGGAAGCAAAAATTCCCCATAAATTTAGTGTTGGATGTGTGTACAGAGTAATGCTATTACCCACTCTCCATCACCATTGTTCATTTAATTGCACATCTTAGAATTGGGACAGTCTTTTAAGCCACTGAAGAGACGATCCAAGGTGGTCAGAGGTATGGCCTATGTCTATTGAGGAGAGCAAGGTAACTGACACATACAGTGGACAGAAACATCATTCCAGACTTGTGAACATCGTTCTCTAGTCAATCGAATAAATAGGTGGTAGACAAAAGCATTAATGATTCAAAATTGTTGCAGGATGTGTTTGGAAGATGAGTGATGTGAATACATGCAACTTTTATTTCTTGTCCTCAGGTTAGTTCTCCCTATAAAGCACCCATTCCCAATATTAAGTATCTATAAATGCCAGCTGTTCATTGCCTGGTCACATCCAAATTAAAGGCTGTAATTTTCACCTCCACCTTATTCTGTCCCTCTCTTGCACCCTGTCTCAGTGATGGTGCTATCATACACTGAGTCACCCAGGAGAAGATCAAGAGACTGCTGGCTCTTCTTTCCCCTTTACCCATATCTTTGATTTGTCACCAAGACAATCCTCCCAACTGCCAAGGCTGGCAGTATTGACAGAAGCACCTAACTGCCCTCTACACCTATGCTGTCCCTGCCACCAAATCTGTCCCCATTTCTGCCATCAAAGTCATCATCTTCTGACTTCCCCAGAGGTCCAGTGGTTGAGAATCTGCCTGCTGATGCAGAGGACCTGGGTTTGATCCCTGGTCCCAGAGGATTCCACCTGCCACAGGACAACTAAGCCCGTGAACCACAACTAGAGAGCAGCCCCCACTTGCCGGAACCAGAGAAAGCCTACACACAACAACGTGCAACCCAAAAATAAACAAATAAATATATCATTTTGTAAAAAGTCATCATCTTCAATCACTAAGCTACCCCACTTTATTGCTCATGGGGAAGTTCAGGCTTCACAGGTAACATTCAAGGCACAGCAGAGGCTGACCCTCTCCCATCACACTTGTCCTTCCACACCCTACCTGAATCCTGCTTCAAACCCACACCCAAGTTCTAAGCCATGGCTAGATCTCCCTTCTGTACGCTCTTGCTTCTACACTTCAGAGTAAGCTAGTCACTTTGTCAGCAATGCCTTCCTATTCTCTTTTTCCTCTTTTTTTTTTTTAAGAAGTATTGAATTCCAATGTTTTGTACCTGAAACTAACATAGTAATGTCAGTCAATTATACCTCAAAAACAGACAAACAAATTCACAGAGAGACCAGATTTGTGGCTATGAGAAGTGGGGGTTGGAAGGAGGAGGAATTAGGTGGAGGCAGTCAAAAGGTAAAACTTTTGGTTATAAGATAAATAAGTACTAGGATGTAATGTACAACATGATAAAGATAATTAACACTGTTTTATGTTATACATAAAAGTTGTTAAGAGAGTAAACATAAGAGTTCTCAATACAAGGAAAAAGTATTTTTATATATTTCTTTAATATTGTTTCTATATGATGATGGATGTGAAGCCTATTGTGGTAATAGTTTCATTATGTATGTAAGTCAAATCATTACATTGTACACCTGGAGTTTATACCTGTATGTCAGTTATATCACATAGAGTATAATCTATAACAATACTGAATCACTATACCGTACACTGAGAATTAATATGATGTTGTAAATCAACTATAATTCCATTTCTCAGCAAGGGACATGAAAAAAAATAGAATGATGGAAGTAGATTTTTTAAACTTTTATTTTATATTGGAATATAGTTGATTAACAGTGTTGCATTAGCTTCAGATGTCCAGCAAAGAGATTCAGTTATACATATATCTAATCTTTTTCAAATTCTTTTCCCATGTCTGTTTTCTTTTTCTTCACCCTTCCCTCTCTCCATTTAAGACTCTGAATCATCTCTCAAGGCCAAGTTTAGATCTAGTCCCCATCAAAAGACTTTCTTGGACCTTCTACCCTCAACCCCATAAACACTGGCCTCCCTGCCTCCTCCACTGTATCCCTTAATATGCAGCTCTGCATGAGCGAGATTTGTATGCATGACTGTCTCCCTCTACCTCAGACTGACAGCTCCTCTGGGGTAAATGCCCTTATCACACTCATCCATGGATCTTCTTCCCCTCACCTCCTCCCTCCTCACCCTCTCCTCCAACCCAGGCATCTGAGTGCATTTCACACAACAGACACCCCAGCTAAGTTTGTTCAACAGAATCCATTAATTTGTACTCTGTTTCCTTGGCAATGGCTGATGGACTCCTCGGGGCTAAGTAAAAATTTTAGCTAACATGATGTTGGATAAAAACTTTAACTGTTTTTCTCATATGCCTTTTAGAAATCTTTTGCTGTATTCCATCACTCCACCTCCACCTGCTAATCTCTTAAGTAGCTTGAGGTTTCAGGGAAAGGGCAACTGGTTGACTTTTCTACCTCTTTCATATTCCCAGTCAGTTCTCTCTTCTCCAGTGCCATCACCAGCACCTTCACTGAGTTCACTTTTGTGGTTAGTGTTCAAGGGTCCTGAGATCAGAATGTCTGAGTTTTAACACTAGTTGTGCTGATAAACAGACCTTGAGTGAGTCAATTACTCTCTCTGGGTCTCAGTTTCCTCAACTATAAAATAAAAATATCAATGCTACCCATTTCAGAGAGAGGTTCCAGAGGCTGGATGGGTGAGCAGGGCACCTTGGGAAAAGAAAAGCAAAGGGACATCTTGAGAACCAGGTAATCTATAAACCTGCCAATGACACCTGCTGTCTGCTTTCAGCCCCATGCGGTCTGTGCCTGTAGACTGTAAGCTGAGTGAGGAAAGAGATGGTGTCTGCTCCTGGCTCCTGACACACGAGAAGAGCATAAATAAGCTTTGCAAAGCAAAGCCCAGCTCTGGAATTCTGCAGCAGCCCAGAGATCCAGCCCTGCACATCAAAGCCCTGTGAAAAACTAATGATCTCTCCCCTGTAGCCCTGCAGAGCAGATTCTGGCTGGCGAGAGCTCTCTTCATTCTCCATATGCCCCTAGTTCTCCCTCTCTGCCCACCCACCCCGTCTTCCAGTCAAGCCACTGTGTCTCCAGTTCTGTTTATTATTGCCTGGGTCCTTCTCTGCACTACTGCCGAGGCACTGTCTTTGATGAGTTTAGCCTGAAAGGGGATTCAGGCTAAAGGTGATTCAGAAATAAATTGCATTGTGATTTAGGTCCATGGCAGTCCTCCTCCGTAATCACGTTTGTAAGAGGCTCCATAATAGCTTTAGGGTCTTGGTGTCAGAATCAGGGATTCTAGCGGTTTCCAGATAGATAAATGCTACAACCAAATGCACAAGCAGACGGTGGTGTCGTGAGTTAGAGGTGAGGATCCAGGTGCCAGTGCTATGAGCCAGTCATACTTCCATCCTCTTTATCTGCTTTTTCGTTGTTCTTTTGTTGTTGCTCAGTTGTGTCTGACTCTTTTGCGACCCCAGGGACTGTAGCCCACCAAGCTCCTCTGTCCATGGGATTTCCTAGGCAAGAATACTGGAGTAGGTTGCCATTTCCTTCTCCAGGGGATCTTCCCCACCCAGGGATTGAATCTGAGTCTCCTGCTTGGCAGGTAGATTCTTTACCACTGAGCCACCAAGGAAGCCCCTCTTTATCTGCAGATTGATAGAAATCAAAAGATGAAACATAATCCTGTTTTGTTGTTTTGTTCAGCTTTACAAGATATATTGAAGGGACTTCTCTAAATGGAAAAGAAAAGGCCTCAACTAGAAATATGAAAATTACAAAAGGAAAAATCTCATTGTTGTGTTTTGGAATAAGCACTAGAAAATGGATGCTTCTTTAACCTAGCCTTAATTAACAACTGTACTCTTATTAGCCTTGTGATTTGATGAAAGATAAAGTTCAAAATGTTGTTGGGAAAGAGAAAAGTACTAAAGACAGAAGAGGCAGGGGTTTACAGTGACTGGCAGGGAACAGCTGGTGCAGGATCTGGGAGGCCTGAGGCTTGGACCTGATTTAATCATCACCCCGTATGGTGAGGGGTGGTAAGGACTATGGAAGTAGGAGGGAACCAAGGGGTTGGACTCAATAAGGATGGGATGACTACTGACAGGAAAGAAAGGAGGAAAGTGGTTCTCCCAAAAGATTCAGAAATGATGAGCAATGAGGGGAGCCAGGATGATGGCTCCTTGAGCACCCAGAAGAGGTCCCATTCCCATCACTTTTAAACAGTCTTATTGATGTATAATTTACATGCCATAAATTTCACTCATTTAAAGTGTATGTCCCATGACACTTTAAGCTGATAAATTGTGACTCTAACAAGATTTAGGGAAAGTAGTAAGAAGCAAAGACCATGAGATGGGTACAGGAGGTTGGTAGAGAGACAAGCATTTTTTTTTTTTTTTTTTTACTGTCTCTACTCTCCCAGAAGCTAATAGTTCAGCCCTCATCAGACCCTCCTTCTCTAGGCCTGCTCTTGCCTGCAGGTTCTCTGCACAATGTCAGAATGTTGCTCTTAGTCAGCTCACAGGATGTTCATTCAGCTCGATGCTGGAAATCCCTTTGGGAAGCCCATGGAAATCTGGGAGATTTGAAGTTTGTTCCACTTGAACTTTCTTCTGGACAACAATCTCTGGATGCAATCAAGAGGTCTGGGTTCTAGGCCAGTTTACAGTGTAAGCTGGGGAGCATTCTTCCCCTTCAGGTTTCCCATGTGAACAGTGAGAAGATCAGACTGGGCAGGTTCCAAGTCCTTTCAACTCTGCAAATATGATGTTGGGTTGCTCCCTTCCTTTTGTCCTGAATATCCAGACTGAACCCAGGAGGATGGTGAGGGTAAAACTGGAGATGGCAAGGTGGCAGCTGTGGTCCATGGGATGAATTTTTTCCCTGTGAAAAGCCAGCTGCCTACGTGGGGGAAGCCTGTATTACCTCTGTCCACCCTGCCTTATGACATATACTCTTTACACCCTACCCAGGCAAGCAACTGTAAAAATACTCAGAAAGAACTCCTGCAAAGTCAGATTGGGCCCTACTAAAAGGTACCAGAAGAAGGAAGAGCTCTGTGATGGCCAAGTGGGAAGAAAGGAGACTGCAGACTGCTTAGGCTTAGATTAACTCTTCACATCCCGATGATGTCCAGGATTAAGATCTGAGTCTGTGTTTCCACATTCATCTTTCTATAAATGCCCTTCTTCTGATGAAACATTTACATCCATCATCCAGAGACTAAAAACCAAACATCTCAGCTCAGTCTTCATGGCCCCTCAGGACACTACTGGCCAGACTTCTCTGCCTTGACTCCCATGATTGATCAATTCTTCACTGATCAAACTGATTGATTAACTTACTTACCATATTTTTGGAATATCTACCCTGTGTCAGTCTCCCTGCTAGTTACTAAGAATCTGGATCCATGAATTAGGCATCAACATGATCTTTGGTACCTATTTATTTTCAGCCCTGCTTACTCTGTCCTTTGGGCCACTCTGCCTTCCCACTGTTAAGTCTTGGACCTAAACCCATTCTACCTCAGGCTTCATTTTCAGTGTTTACTGCAAAGTCCACTCAGGCAGTGGCATTAACCATCTAAAAGAGTAACAAAAAGAAAAACTCATTTTCTCTAACAGCACATGACAGAAACTCTAAAAGTCAAAATATCACGTCTTTGTTGTATTCTTTAGTTTGTATACATTCTGGGAGACATCCAAATACTCCCTTTTCCTGTGCATAAATAAGCAGCTGTGGAATCAGCATGGATTACCAGTCTTCCTTCTTTTTGAGGGAGTTGCACGGGAGCAGGACTTGTCGCATTGGGGTGATGTACTTGCTTCAGATTTATAATGAATGGTATCCTGTTGGGAATGACTTGATAGCAGCTGACAGCACTTGGCAAAGCATTTTTCATGAAATATGGTGTGAAATCACCACTATGCCAAGAGTAGAGTCTTTATGAGCAACTGGAGATCAGGGACTAGAGACAATAATTTTGTGTTGCAGAATGGGGTTTTACAGGGAACATGCAGTGGAGGGAACCCAAGGTCCCAGAGCCGTCTTTGTTCTGCCATTTGCTAGTCATAAGGCCTCACTTAACTTCTTTCATGTTCCAAGATTCCCCTCATGATGCCTCCTCTAAGAAGCCTTCCTTACCCACTCCTTCTTCCCACAGTCTGATCAGGTGGACCTCCTGTGTGCATAAGTAGTGTCTATTTTCTTCAGTTATCACACCACAACATAATAGTTATACAAATACCTCCCTCTCTCACTATATCTTGTAAGTACAGTAGAGTGATTAAGGGCACAATTATCAGGCAGCCATGGTTGCAATTCATTGTTCTGCTGTCTTCTAGCTGTGTGAAATAATATACTTTTCAGAAGGCTGCTGTAAGGATTAAGGATATAGAAAGCAAGTAACACAGAATATAACTTAGAGCTAATAAAGCTGCTGCCTTTTACTTTTGTCTGTATTCTATAGCCATAAGGCAATACAATGCCTGGTACACACTGGCAAAGCCTGTGGTGGTAATGATGGTGATGCAATGATGGTGGTGGTGGTGACCGTGCTGGTGATGAATGATATGGTGATGATGGTGGTGGTGATGAATAATATGATGGTGATGATGGTGGTGATGAATAATGTGGTTTTCGTGGTAATGAGTGATATGATGGTGATGATGCTGGTGATGATACTAGTGATGAGTGATGCGGTGATGGTGATGGTGGCAATGTTGGGAGGGTGGTGGTAGTGATATTGTAATGATAGCAGCAGTGAGTGGTATTATAATGAGGATAATGGTAATGTGATGGCAATGATACTGATGTTGTGATGGCTGTAGTAATCATATGTAAGGATAATAAAATCGGCAGCGAACACTGAGAGCTTATTGCATGTCAGGCACTGTACTAAGTACTTGCATATATCTGATTTCATCCTCTTGATATCTTCCAGATACTAGTATCCTCTTTCTTTAAGAGAATGAAATAAGGTTTCAGAAGCTTAGTAATGTGCCTGAGATCCTATATTTAAGAAATTAAGACAAAGTCAGAATTTGACACAAGCTGTGTGCTGTCACCACACAGATGCAAAATACTCAACTATTGATTATTTGGAGAAAGGAAGGAAGGAAAGGAGGGAGGGAAGGAAGAAAGAATTGGTTTGGTTTTTGATCTTAGGATTTTTTTCTGAAAATGTAGATAGTAATCCTTGCTTTTATGGAAATCAAATGAAATAAAGGATATCAAAGCCCCCTGAAAACCATCTAGTCCTCTCTGTGTATAGAGATCAAATTGACATTGTGCTCTGAGACATTGCTGACATTGTGAATTCTGTAAAAAATTTCATATACAAACATATTGTCTCGGGACTTCCCTTGTGATCCAGTGGTTAAGACTTTGCCTTCCAAGGAGTGAATGTTTGATCCCTGGTCCAGGAGTTAAGATCCCACCTGCCTTGGGGCCAAAAATCCAAAACATAAAATAGAAGCAACATTGTAACAAATCCAATACAGGCTTTAAAAATGGTCCACATCAAAAAAGTCTTTAAAAATCATATTGTCTGTCAATAAGGTTTTTTTTTTTTTTTAACTTCTTCTTTTACAAGCAAACAAACAAGACCAAATGAGCACCAGCAGCAGCTCCATAATTAATCACTCAACCACTCAACAAATATTCAACTCGAGGCACTGGGAGTATAGTAAGCAAAACAGATTGAAGTTCCTGCCCTGAAAACAATGCTGAAGAACTGACCCTTGGGGGCATGGGGATTAGGGGTGTTAATCCCTTCCACAGCCAAAAAGTCACATATAACTTCTGAGTCCCCCAGAACTGAACTCCTAATAGCCTACTACTGGCCAGAGCTTAAACAATTGATTAATATACATTTTGTATGTTATATTTATTATATATTGTATTCTCACAATAAAGTAAGAAAAGAAAATGTTAATAAGAAAAGCATTAAGGAAAAGGTACATATAGGTATTTATTGAAAAAAATCCCCATTTAAGTGGACCCACCCAGTTCAAATCTGTGTTGTCTGAGAGGCAACCATATTATAAATTTCAAAGTTGTTCAGAGACAAGATCTTAATTGCTCCCACCACAAAAAAGAATTGGTAATTAGGTGGTGTAACAGAGGTTTTAATTAAAACCACAATGGTAATCATACTGTAATATATAAAAGTGTCAAATCAATACACTGTACACATTAAACTTAATACTAAGCTATATACCAATTATATCTCAATATAAATAAAAATAATATAAAATTCCTTGTTCTCATGGAGCCCTCAGTCTAATGACAGACAAGAGTATAAACAAGAATATATAGTGCTATAGTGGAAAATAAAGCATGGAGGGACTAGGGAGTACGGGATTGGGGGGTGTCATCCTTTTAAATAAGGGAGTCAGGGAAAGCCTCTGATAAGTTAGCATTAGAGCAAGGCCTGGAGGAGGTGAGACAGGGAGCTGTGCTGGGGAAGAGTGGTCTATATCTCAGAAGAGAGTTTAAAAGTAAAATTAGGAATATTAAGAAACAATGAGGTCACTGCAAAGCAAATGCTGGGAATGAGCTAATGCCGGAACCCGAAGGTCTGCTCCCAGTGGCATAATGAAGAGTGGAATTCAGTGTTTCCCCTAGTAACCTCCCCAGCACTGGTCCTGAAGCCTCAGGCAAGACGTGATGTCATGGAGGGGAGAGACCATTATCATAGCATGGTTCCCTGGGCAACAGGCCGTAGGCTGGAGAGAAGTGACATCCTTTCACCCCTCAACACACAACATCCCCTCATGCACAAGAGGATGCTAGATGGGTCACCTGAACCCATGGCTTTCTTACTCCTCTCAGTGGGGCAAGACTAAATCAGGGCTTCTCACCACATCGAAAGGAACAGGATTAGTCCAGCCCAGCTCCACAGGGGTCTATAATGAGATCGACACTGTTTATTAAAACTTATAATGATATGAAATGAGGCTAGCTGTATACTATTCAGATTTATGGTTGATGCCAAATTACACAGAATTGCAGGCTCAGGAGAAGATGATGAGAGAAATTATCAACTGGAATGAAGTGCTTAGAGGAATAGGTAAACAGTCCAGGGAAGATTTTTAATTTAGATAAACCTAAGAAGACTCTCTGGAAGGTTCCAAGGTCAGGAGGAGAAGAGAGAGGAAAAAATAGCTACTCGGGTGGAAGAGACACAGGAAGGTTCTGGAAAGGTTGTCGGTGGCAATGGGACCAATATCATGATAAATTCAGAGGAAATGAAGTCACTGGAAAATATGACTTCTCTGGAAATCCATAGAGTCATGGGATAATATGTGGAATAGAGCACCAGACTGGGAGCTTTGGGGCTAGAGTTCAAGTCAACCAGAAACTGGCTCTGGGACTGGGGAAAACCTTTTGATATTTCTGATCTTTAGCTTCCTCTTCTGCAATGATCTATGATGCAGTTCTCAGCCCAATATCATTGGTTCTCTTACATTTAAGAGGATGTCATGAGCTCTGAGGAGATTTAACCCATTCCAGCAGACCTGGATGGGACCAGAAAAAGATACAGGCTCATGGCAGAGGCCCCACAGAAAAGCAGTCATTTGGGAGATGGACAAAGCTCCAGGCCTCCTTAGAGACATTGAAAGACGTTTAAAGGTTGCAGAATCAAGAAAGGATAGTGGATATGAAGGTATAGTATAACTGGGCTGTACTGAGACTGCAGAGATAATAAAAGGGAAGATTGAGCTAAAATATTTCAGAAGTGTAGGTAATGCAGGATGATAGCAGTGCTAAGTAAGACAAACTATAGACTGGGTGTTTTTCAAGAAAGGGGTGACGTTTGGGTGATTTTAAGATGGTGTGGCACTAAGATGCATGGACAGCTATGTTCTGGACCATATGGACCAGCCACATACCCATTTCAGAATCTGCCAAAGGAGATCTGCAAAGAAGAGCATCTCAGAGGAAGAACGTCAAGCTCATCACAGTTGCTCAGGTCTTTGGTTAGGTCATCACTTCAGCAACGTGGGAGCTAACAACATGCTAAGCTGGGTCTGCAGGGGTCAGCAAACATTTTCTGTAAAAGGCCAGATGGTAAATATTTTTGGCTTTGTGGATCACAGGATCTCGGTTGCAACTATTCAACTCTGCTGTTGGATAATGAAAACAGCCATAGACTATACGTAAATGAATGGGTATAGCTGTATGCCATTACAACTTTTACAAAAGGAGGCAGCCTGATTCAGCCTGCACACCATAATCAGTCAACTCATGTTTAAATGCATGATGGCCCCACCTCCTAGCTGATGTGTTCTCATTTGTATCCTGAAATCTGCTCCCTTTTATGAGTAAGTTTTTCCTATCACAGAAGAGAGTGAAGATGGAAAAGCCCGTCTCCAGTAGGTGTTCTAAAGAATGGAATCATTTGTTGAGCCACGTGTCACTAGAAATGTATTTCAACATGACAAAAATCCCAGGTGTTCAACATGGTCATTGGTGTGTGAGGATGAATCTGTAGAACATTAAATGCTTGTATGAGTGATGCACTTGAGACAGATTCACCAAGGTGGAGGCAGGTTTTGACTTCCTCCAATGAGGAAGAGTTGTAGAAACAGACTCTCAAGCTGAGAAGAGAGAGATTTGAAGGAACATCAGGGAAAAGAGATAGGAAAGTAAGATGGGTGAAAGTCACAAGGAACTCTGTTATGGCAGGTTGTAACAGAGATGATGCATCGGGTGCTTTATAGCTTAGAAAATATTTTAGGAAGGACTTTCTTGACTTACTTATCAGAAGATGTAAGAGCATTTCTCATAGGTGCCCCAAATATGGAGGAATTCAATTAATAAGTAGGCATAATGATAAGTTATGCTTACAATAATGCAATAGTAATTCATCCAGCAGCAACCAGTGGTGAGGCACGATACCAATGCTTCATGCATCACTAAATCTTCACATCAGCCAAGGGAAGCACATATGAGAAGCATTGTACAAGTGAAGAAACTGACAGCCAAGCTTGGTAAATGACCCAAGGAAACACAATTCATAATTAGTGCCAAAGCTCAGCCCTGAATTCACATCCAACCCCATAGCTAACCCCTTAGTCACCACACTTTCCTTCATTAGTTGATATGTTCAAGTGACAACTCTGTGTTTGGATGACTTCAGTGACCTACAAAGATCCTTTAAATCAAATTTTCATTGTGATTGAAGGGCAGGGAACTAAATTATCAAAATGTATAAGCAGAGATAGAGACCAGAATGTAATATCCACAAAGGCAAGGTCCTTATGTTTTATCCACAGTATAATTTCTACAATTTAATTGTGTCTGATAAATATTTGAATCAATAAATCAATGCATAAACACTTGGGATTACGTCTCTGTTTAGTATTAAAAACCTCATAACCATTTAGTCCAACAATTTTATGCCTCATACTTCTCTCTCTTTTAACCACATAGGCTAATACCCTGGGCATGGTAGGCATTCAAGTGCTGTAAGCTACAGAGGACTTCCCAGGTGGCTCAATGGTAAAGAATCCACCTGCCAGTGCAGGAGATGTGGGTTTGATCCCTGGATCAAGGAAGATCCCCTGGAGAAGGAAATGGCAACCCACTCCAGTATTCTTGCCTGGAAAATCCCATGGACAGAGGAGCCTGATGGGCTACAGTCCTTGGGTTGCAAAAGAGTCAGACATGACTGAGTGACTGAACGACAAAAACAACAATATAGCTACAGTAATCACCTGCAATTAACCATCTTTCATCCCCTCCAGCTTTCATGATAGATGCAGCTACTACTTACTCTCTTTGTGTTGGAGCTCAACCTTTTTCTCTCCTATTTATGGATCTGGGGTAGAAATAAATCAGAGAGGAATATGCTACAAATATGCTCTGATTTATAAATGGTACCTTGGTGGAAACCTTGCTGGTTATATTAACAATGATGGGTTACTTGTAACACAGTTTACAGCTATTGACAGAAAAGCTGGTTAAGACTTTTATGTGACTCCATGTAGCAGAGCTCAGACCTATAAAAAAATCAGGGTAGGAGCTGGGGAGATGTCCTCACAGAACCATCCAAAGAATGAATGGGCAGAGAGGCAAAGTCATGAGCTCCCAGACCTCAGATATATTGAAGCAGAGATGACCAGGGGTGAGGTTTAGAGAGGACAGTTACATTGTGGTCAGGCACATCATCACTAAAATCCCTTTAAAATATAAACTTCTTGGACTTTTTAAGTCCTGCCTCAGTTTACTATGACATTATCCTTTGGTAAACAAAACTTTTCTGTAAAACTTTTTATCAGAATGTAATAAATATCACTTGCTTAACTTTTTTCTCCTCCTGAACACTCTCAACCTTTGTCAGGACCCCAACCTATGGAAGATATATTTTTTCTTCCCCTGCATTAAGAGTGCAATGATTTTTAACTAATGAAGTTCATTCTATGTCACACAACGTAAGCCCATGAGTCCAGGCAAGAGAACTGCCATAACAATCGGTACATAAGAATTAGTCCAGCACTATCTTTTCAATCCTGGATTGTGCTGGAATGACTTGAGGTGAGGTCTAGCCATGAGGGATTTTTAAAGTCGTCTTGATTCTGAAACACAGTCCTGAAATGGGACGCCACTATTTTATTTTCACAGTAGCCTGTAAGGTGAATGGTGTTATCCTAATTTTACTTTGAAGTAAACTGAAACTCAGAGGGGGTTTGTGTGATTGGAGGTACAGCAGTAGCTAGGGGAAGGTCTAGGACTAAAAATTCACATTAGTTTTCTGCAGATACAAAAATCTCCCTACCAGGCAACTTTTTATACAACACTATAACTTCAGGACTTATTTGGAGATTGGTAATTATTGGTTATGTGTACAGGTTCATGTGTAATTATAATAAAAACAGCATTCTTTTAAAAATACATGAGTGATACATGTTTATTGTGGGGAAATATAAAATATAGGTAAGAAAAAGGGGAGAAAGAAAAGTACCTATCACTATACAACTCTGAGATAACCCTTTTAATATGTTGATACAAATCATTTTAGACTTACTATCCATTTACTGGGTTTTTAAAATTAGTTCATAAGTCTAGGATCAAGGTGTATGTAAAGGTTTTCACTCTTAAACATTCACTGTCTGTATTATGAGCATCTTACATGCCAGTAAGTAGATACCTTGTGCCTGTTAGGATGGCTATCATCAAAAAGACAAGGGATAAAAAATGCTAACAAGGATGTGAAGAAAAGAGAACACTTGTGCGCTGTTGGTAGGAATGTCAATTGGTACAGACACTATGGAAAACAGTTTGGAGTTTCCTCAAAAAGTTAAAAATAGAACTACCGTATGATCCAGCAATTCCACTTCTGGGAATACATCCAAAGGAAAAGAAAACACTATGTCAAAGAGATATCTACACCCCCATGCTCAGAGCAGCATTATTTACAGTATCCAAGGGATGGATACTGTAAGTGTCCACTTACAGTGGACCTAAGTGTCCACTAATGGATGAATAGATAAAGAAGCTGTGGCTTAATTATACAATGGAATATTATTCAGCCGTGGAAAAGGAGGAAAATCTCCATTTGTGACAATCTGAATAATCTTGAAGGTATTACACCACAGAAGATAAGCCAGACAGGAAGGACAAACACTGTGTGATCTCACTTGTATGGTGAATCTAAACAAACAAACAAGCAAAAAAAAAAAACTCTTAAAAAAAGAGAACAGATTTGCAGTTAGCAGAGGCAGGGGGTGGGGTGGAGGAAATTGGATGAAGGTGGTCGAAAGATACAAACTTTCAACAAGGTAAACAAGATCTGTGGCTGTAATGTATTGTATAATATGATGGCTATAGTTAACACTTCTTTATGGTATTTGAAAGTTGTTAACAGACTAGATCCTAAGACTTCTCATCACAAAAAAACCATACTCATTTTTTGTATCTATATGAGATGATGAATATTAAATACATTTTTGTGGTAATAATTTCACCACATATGTGAATATGTAAGTCAAGTCATTATACTATATACCTTAAACTTGTACCATTCTGTATGTCAACTATATATATTAAACAAAAAAAACTTTTTTTAAAAGCAGATATTCCCACTAATAGTTGATTACAGAATTCCTTCATGTACTAAAGCATAATATGTTCAACAGAATCTTATTGTTAGATGTCTGACATCTGTGGATTTTTAAAACAACATATTTAAGTGAACAGCATATAACTTACCAAAGCTCAAAAATGGAATGTTTGGGTAATAAGCAGTTCTGATGAACATAAAGATGTAGCATTCAGTTAACCCCTCCTCAGTCTAGTAGGATAACTGAGGTGGAACTTACACATTAATGACCCCCCCATTCATATCACTGTTGCATGACAGGTGTGACTAGCACTTTAATGCATCAGTAGTCAGGCTCACTGAGTTTACTTTCAGGTTTGAAATTGAGCTCCACACAGTACCAGGACATTATTACTTGTGAGTTCTTGAGACTTCCCTGCCTACTCCAAGAGCAGAAGTGAGATCTCTGAAGTTAGCAGTCAGCACAGAATTTTCATCAGGAAAAGGCAGAGAAGCCATTAATTCAAACCCTGGAAAAATCTGATGTTTGCCTAGAAATAACAAGAGAATCAGATTAGAGCCCAGGAGAAAAGTGTCATAAACTTGAGAAAGATCCAGGTGACAAGGGTATGTTGGAAGGATGAGATCAGAAAAGCAGAGTTCTAAGAAATTCAGGGTAATCACATCCAAAAAGTGGGCAAATGTGATCAAATCATGGACTCTGGTATGTTCAGAGAAGAAAATGAATCTGGCCTCTTTTTCAGAAGTTGTCAGAAAACAAATTTGCCAGTCTATCCATTTATAGAATGAAAGGGATGCTCTAAGTGATCCCGCAATTCCCAGAACATCTTTTCCTTCCTTACTATGAGGTTCAGGAGAGACACCAGGGTGGTTAGTAAAGTGCCTTGAGGTCTACATTCTTGAACTGGCTTCAGCCCCTCCCTGTGCAACTAAGAAAATTCTCTGTCTATTCAGGTTTTCTAGCCATTGAATAAGAAGTAGAGAGGTATTATAGTACATACATTAAGAATTCCAGGTCTACCAGTTACTAACTCTAAAACTGGATTTCTTCTTTACTTTCTTTCCAGTCTTCAAAATTTGCCAGTCCTTGAAATAGAGCTTAAAATATGTATAAGACTGTACTGAGTGTTAAAACAAAATAAGATATATAAAAAGCTTAGGTTAGGACCCATGACACAGTGGATGCTCAATAATTACAGGGGTTGGCAGCTGTTTCATTTTCTTTGTTCCTTCCTAGCTCCAAAGTATTATTCTATGACAGGTGTTAGAGGCATATAGAGATATTAAGTTATGTTCATTGCTTCCAAAGAGTTACAGCCCACTGTGGGGAGCAGACATGTAAACACATCTGTATGGGAAGGTCAAGAGAGAGCTGTATAAACGAGGCAGAGGTGATGTATCCTCACCATGGGGGAGGGGGGCAGGCTTCATAGGGGAGGCATTCATGCAGTGGGTGCCAAAAGATAAAAAATTTACAGCAGAGTAGGTGTAGATGTACTCAGATAAGAAAGTAAAAGGCACAAGTGGATGGATTGTTACTATTATTGTTTCAGTTCAGTTCAGTTCAGTCACTCAGTCATGTCGGACTCTTTGAGACCCCATGAATCGGAGCACGCCAGGCTTCCCTGTCCATCACCAACTCCCAGAGTTTACTCAAACTCATGTCCATCGAGTCGGTGATGCCATCCAACCATCTCATCTTCTGTCATCCCCTTTTCCTCCTGCCACCAATCCCTCCCAGCATCAGGGTCTTTTCCAATGAGTCAGCTCTTCGCATCAGATGGCCAAAGTACTGGAGTTTCAGCTTCAACATCATCAGTCCCTCCAATGAACACCCAGGACTGATCTCCTTTAGGATGGACTGGTTGGATCTCCTTGTAGTCCAAGGGACTCTCAAGAGTCTTCTCCAACACCACAGTTCAAAAGCATCAATTCTTCGGTGCTCAGCTTTCTTTATAATCCAACTCTCACATCCATACATGACCACTGGAAAAACCATAGCCTTGACTAGATGGACCTTTGTTGGCAAAGTAATGTCTCTGCTTTTTAATATGCTGTCTAGGTTGGTCATAAATTTCCTTCCAAGGAGTAAGCGGCTTTTTATTTCATGGTTGCAGTCACCATCTGCAGTGATTTTGGAGCCCAGAAAAACAAAGTCTGCCACTGTTTCTCCATCTATTTCCATGAAATGATGGGATGGGATGCCATGATCTTTGTTTTCTGAATATTGAGCTTTAAGCCAACTTTTTCACTGTCCTCTTTCACTTTCATCAAGAGGCTCTTCAGTTCTTGTTCGCTTTCTGCCATAAGTGTGGTGTCATCTGCATATCTGAAGTTACTGATATTTCTCCCAGCAATCTTGATTCCAGCTTGTGCTTCATCCAGCCCAGCGTTTCTCATGATGTACTCTGCATATAAGTTAAATAAGCAGGGTGACAATATACAGCCTTGAGGTACTCCTTTCCCAATTTGGAACCAGTCTGTTGTTCCATGTCCAGTTCTAACTGTTACTTCCCGACCAGCACACAGATTTCTCAAGAGGCATGTCAGGTGATCTATTATTCCCATGTCTTGAAGAATTTTCCACAGTTTATTGTGATCCACACAGTCAAAGGCTTTGGCATAGTCAATAAAGCAGAAGTAGATGTTACTATTGTTTAATTCCTTCTAATGAACTAATTTTGTTAAGGTGTAAAAAAAAAAATCAGAGTATATATTTACAACTGAACCCAAGTCCACTCCTGCTAGAAAATTAAAATTTGGCCCACTTGATCAAAGTAGTCAAAGCCTGGTGCGTCTTTGTTTTGCTACTAATAGTCTGACTTTGAACATATGATGTCATCCACTCTGAAACTCTAAAATGAAGACTACATTCTTCCTATCCACTTTCATCAGTTGTTGTGAAAATTAACTGAGATAATATAGGATCTACTTAAGAATCACCAGGAAGGCTTGTGAAAGCACAGATTACTGGACCCTGCCTTCACTGGCTCTGATTCAGTAGGTATGAGGTGGGACCCAAGAATTCATATTCCAAACAAGCTCTCAGGCAATGCTGATGTGGCTGTTACAGAGGACTATATTTTGGAAACTGCTACTTTAGGACACTGCATTTTTCTCAGCTATTATTCACAATTGGTTCAAGAGTAATGTAAGTGTTTACTATGTTTTATTTTGCTTCTTGCCCCTTAAGAGACTCTACAGGGAGTATTCACAAGTAGAAGACACAATATTTGCTCTAGCTATCCCTACACAATATTGGCCTTGCTCAGTCATACACAGTTAATGAATATGTTGATTTGATTTGTCCTTATATAGCTTCTAGTCTCACTAGAAAGACATCACAAATTTATTAGAATGATAGCATTCATTGGAATGAGATTAAGTCTTTTTCTAGGTTTTTTTTTTCCCCCTCAGTCATCAAGACTATGATTCCTAAAGGACCTTTTCCTTCTTTTCTCTTAACCTTTGGTAGAAACTGCATGCTTAATGTGGCTGCTTTCTCTGTTTCTGCTCCTATGACCACATCTCTCAGTAGTCTTAAAGGCCCTCAGTTGGGTGAGACTTTGATTAGTGTTAAGAGGACAGATATTTATGGAACTAGAGTCAGATGGACTTCCCAGGTGGCACTAGTGGTAAAGAATCTGCCTGCCAATGCTGGAAATGCAAGAGACACAGGTTCGATCCCTGGGTTGGGAAGATCCCCTGGAGAAGGAAATGGCAACTCACCCGAGTATTCTTGCCCGAAGAATCCCACGGACAGAGGAGCCTGGAGGCTACGGTCCATAGGGTTGCAAAGAGTCGGACACAAATGAGCACTTGAGCACAGAGCCAGATACCCCCTCCAACATCTGAAACAGGCTTTCTAGCCATCATAACTCTAAATCACTTTCAAAGTGCTCTTTCTCCCAGAAGTGGAGTCTTTGCTTTACACATACTCCCACTGCTATAGCACACCCTTATCTCAGGAAGATCACAGCCAGTCACCATGTTTTCACAGCCCATCCACTTCTTGTACCCCATCTCCTTTCTTGGCCTCCAAGTGTTCATGCTTTACATGTCTTTTGCACACTCCAGTCTTTGAACTTCTTTGGAGGGTGACATTTTCCAGGGCCTGGCTGCAGCCAAGCCATGGGTATTGCCTCTCCCTGATCATGAAGTATTTTAAAGTGTCCATTTCCTCTTTGAAAGAGAAAGAAGCCATTCTAATTGCTTCAAGCTACAAGATCAAGAGAACTTGCTGAACGCTCACTGAAGCAGTTACTGGACGTGTAGTCACTCAGTCGAGTCTGACTCTTTGCAAACCCATGAACTATAGCCCGCCAGGCTCCTCTGTTCATGGAATTCTCCAGGCAAGAAAACCGGATTGTCATTCCTTTCCCCAGAGGATCAAACCCAGGGATCAAACCCCAGTCATTGCAGACAGATTATTTACCATCTAAAGCAGTTACATCCTCTCTTCAAAATGTGGAATGGTCTGCCTATATGTAGCATGGTGGGACTTCTGGTCTTTCTACACAAAAATCTGTTTTCTCTCTGTCAGAGGTCCCAAATTGGTGTTCCATGGACCATATTCACCTTGGGTAAAATAGATTTGTGTGTGTGTGTGTGTTTTTAAAGAAAGAAAAGAAAATTGGATTTGTGACCAGCATTACAAAGAGAGAGACAGAAGGAATTTCTATAAAATTTGGATTCCCAGCTAAAACAAAAAGTTTAGAAGCTCTGTCAGCCTGTACTCCCATTTTTTTTTTTTTTTGGTGGTGGTGGAAAAAATTTATTTAATATTTGTCCTGTTTTTTCTTTTTTTCTCATTTATTTTTTAAAATTAAATTAAATGTTTAATTTTTTAAATTAATTTAAAATTTTAATTTTTAATTAATTTATTTTAATTGGAGGCTAATTATTTTACAATATTGTAGTGGTTCTTGCCATACATTGACATGAATCAGCCATGGGTGATGACATGAATCCCCATGCTGAACCCCCCTCCCACCTCCCTCCCCATCCCATCCCTCAGAGTCATCCCAGTGCACCAGCCCTGAGCACGCTGTCTCATGCATTGAACCTGGACTGGCAATCTATTTCACGTATGGAAATATACATGTTTCAATGCTATTCTCTCAAATCATCCCACCCTCGCCTTCTCCCACAGAGTCCAAAAGTCTGTTTTTACATCTGTGTCTCCTTTGCTGTCTCACATATAGGGTCATTGTTACCAACTTTTTAAATTCCATATATATGTGCTAATATACTGTAGTGGTGTTTTTCTTTCTGACTTAACTTCACTCTGTATAATAGGTTCCAGTTTCATCCACCTCATTAGAATGGATTCAAATGCATTCTTTTTAATAGCTGAGTAATATTCCATTGTGTATATGTACCACAGCTTTCTTATCCATTCATCTGCTGATGGACATCTAGGTTGCTTCCATGTCCTGGCTTTTGTAAAGACTCCCATTGTTAAAGGCAATATTTGAAGGAACCGAGGGCTGTTCACCTCCTTGGGTCCAAGTTCTCTAGTTTGCCCTGTCCATACTGGCTTGTTACTCATTTATATTACCTGCTTACTTCCTGAAGGCATTGACATTAGTTGCTTAGTTTTGCTCTTTTTGACAGGCTCACAGACCTGCAAAGTTTGGGAGCTAGAGAAGTTCCTTAGAGCAGGGATTTTCCATCAGATTCACCAAGTAGCCTCTACAAATTCCAATATCCAGGCTGGACCTAATGCTAATTAAGTAAGAATCTCTAGAGTAAGACCAAGACATCAGTATTTTTTCTTAATCCCCCAGATGATTCTAACATCCAAACATATTTGAGAATCAGAACTTTAGCAGTGGTTCCCAACCTTTCTGGCACCAAGGACTGGTTTTGTGGAAGACAAATTTTCAATGGAACGGGAGTGATGGGGTGGTTTGGGGATGATTCACAGGCATTACATTTACTGCATACTTTACTTCTATTACTATTGCATCAGCTCCACCTCAGATCATCAGGTATTAGATCTCAGAAGTTGGGAACCCCTGCCTTAGAGGAGTTTTTCCTCAACATTACTGTGCATATGAATTACCTGGGGAACTTGGACAGTCAGGTTCTAATTCAGTAGGTCTGGGTGAAACCTGAGATCTAGAATTTCCAACAAGCCAAGGCTGTTTGTCCCAAGACAACAATTTACATAGCAAAATCTTAGAGATCCTCTAAGTCCTCTAGTCCTATTCACAGATTTAAAGGGATGCCAAAATAATACTGTATTCATCATAGTTAAGTATCTAAACTTAGGAAGAATTTACTGTATTTTTAAGAATTTACTTTTAAAGTCGTGAATGATAGTAGTGTCAAGGACATTTCTATAACAAACCGGGTGCTTTTCCTCACTGACTTACATTCTGTTATGACTTCTTGACTATTAGTAAAAGAGGCAGGGGTAGGTCTTCATTCAACAGAACATTATTTCACCCCAGTGATTCTCATCTTTTGTGATGGTGGGTGGTGTGGAGATTAGAAAATAGATCCTTACTTACCTCTCCCTGTTATTGTTCAAGATCACACAACTATGAATTAGAGGAGCCGATAGGGTTTCCCAAGTGGCGCTAGTGGTAAAGAATCCACCTCCAGTGCGGGAAATGCGAGAGAAGGTTCAATCCTTGAGTTGGGAAGATCCCCTGGAGTAGGAAATGGCAACTCACTCCAGTATTCTCGCCTGGAAAATTCCTTGGGTAGAGGAGCCTGTGAACTACAGCTCATGGGGCCGCAAAGAGTCAGGCATGACTGAGCACACACACAAACACACACAGAGGAGCCAATCCACAGAGAAAAATATTGCCATCTGTCTTTGTAATCAGTCTAAAACCCTGAGAGTTTCTTTGTTTGATGGAGGTTTAAGTTCTGGCAGCCTCTCTCTCAGGTGACAGTGAAGTGGTCAGACAGGTCTAATTGCCTGGTTATACAAGTGAACTGAGTAGGTAACTTTCAACAGTTTAATCTGAGGTCTGAAATTGGAGAGTAGAAGCTGGAACACATTCTGGACTTTCTGGGGCCAAAAGATTTCTTTTGGGCTAGCCATTTCTCTGAGCTAAAAACGCCACCATGGTGGATTCATTTTTTTTTTTTTTAGATCCATGTTTCTCAAAGTATTATCAAGAGGCAGTGTGTATCAGACTCTCTGGAGGCTAGAGTTCATTTTCAGGCCCCATTCCCAGAAATTCTGAATGGGTAGGTCTAGGGTGGGAGCCAGGAAATGATATTTTTAAGAAAATTCATCCACGTGAATCTGATGCTAGGGGAGCTCCAATGTAGAGAAATATGGTCTGTACATAAATGACCTTCCCTCCCTGCCTGCTAGTATAGGGGCTATTTTCTTCTGAACCTGAGCCTAGGAATCAGTTTGGCAGCAGCCTCTTCATGTGTTGAATCATGACAGACATCACCCATGATCCCTTTGCTACCAGGACGAGCAGCCTGGAACTCAGGTATAATCATTTTATTAGCAGAGAACAGCTGGGAGTTTTTCCAAATGTGTTTACTACAGGAAGACATGAAATGGGGTAGTACTTCTCTCAGTCTTTAGATTTTGAGGTCTCACTACAATACTGTTTTGCAACTTAAAAAAAAAGAATTAATAATGATAACTCCCTTTGGATGACATGAAAAGCCTCAGATCCTGCTATTCTCCACTAGATGTATAATATATCCTTAGACAATGCCCCTCGCTGAATATCACTAAATACAGAGTGACAATTCCATTTTCTACACATTGTTAGACACAACTGAGTGACTAAGCACATGCACTGCTCAGTCAGTCAGTGTTAGTTGCTCAGTCGTGTCTGACTCTTTGCGACGCCATGGACTATACCCAGCTAGGCTCCTCTTTCCATGGATTCTCCACGCAAGATTACAGAGTGGGTTACTATACCCATCTCCAGGGGAATCTTCCTGACCCGGGCATCAGACCCAGATCTCCCACATTGCAGGCAGATTCTTTATCATCTGAGCCACCAGGGAACCCCCTATACATTGCTACTAACACAGAAAAATCTTAGGTACATGACTTTTGGAAATCTGTTACCATCAAAACAACAGGTATGCATAAATGCTTAATAATTTATGATATCTTAATATTGAAAATGCTTTTGCCACTGCTCCTGCTGTACTAGAGGAATCCCGTGGTACATTAGTATAGAACCCCTTTCCCCTAGCAGGCATGTCCCCACTTCCTCCTGCCTCTCCACTGCGATTCACTGTTATAATGCCAAGGCCAAGGAGAGCAAGAAAGGCAGCTGGTGCATGCCTGTCACCACAGGAGCCTAGGCCAGAAGAGAATGACTGGCCTCTGGGTGCAGAGACCTATCTGGAAGGCCCCTGGGCATGTGAATTGGCCTGTCCAGGCTGGAGTTTCAGACAGTCTGACAGCCTACTCAAAGAGACTCTGGTGTACACTTCAGCAACTCGATCACTCTTCCCCTGCTGGATGTCAAATGATTTGATCCAAAAGGAGAGAGGCTGCAATTGCCCTGCCTGGCAACTAAATAACAACCTGGCCTTTTTAATCAGGAAGAATCTCTCAAGTGATACAGAAAGGAACAGTAGAAATTAGAAAGATGATATTGATGATGATGGCATTCAGAGCAGCAGCCAGTGACATTAATTAAGAGATGGTAATGTGGCAGGCACATGTTTTATCCTGTTTAACCCACACACCAACCCTGGGAGGCAGCGGTATGACTGTCTCATTTTATACAAAGAACGTGAGGTTTAGACCTATTAAGTGACTTGTGCCTGGTGATATAGGTAGTATAGGGCTGGGGTTTGAACCCAGGTTCATGTCACCTTCAGGTCCATTCTAGTCTCCCCCACTGCACAATTATGATGCAATTGCTTGTTGCAGCTACCATTCTTGAAGGCTTTTAACTGCTGCACTTGGCTATGCTTCTGGGGAATTTTGATCTTTGCATAGTATGGAAGCTGACGCTGATCCTTCCAGAAATTCAACTATTTTCTCATCCAACTGTGGCCAAGAAAGAAGAGGCTCAGAGATCAGCTGGTGTCTCAAAAGGTCACTCTTGCCTGCAGCTTAGTTAATCCATATGCAGGTCATCTTATCCTCAGTCCAGTAATCCAGCAAGATCCAGAAACTAAATATTCCCTGGAGCCCTTCTAATCTATTGGAAAAACTATAGAGTCAAAAACTCAAGTTAAAAAAAAAAAAAAAAAACTCAAGTTAAAATCCCAGGTCTTCAAGGCAGTAAGTCTCATTTTTCTTCTAAGCTGGGATACTCAAGTAGGTGTGCAACCTAGCATCATGTCTAGAATGCAGTAAATATGCAAGTGTTATTGGTTACAAGAAAGAATATCACTAGTAAGGGCTATAAACTTGGAGAAAGCACTGTATTTTCCTTCTCCAATTTTTCTATCTTTGAAATAAGTAGGTGTAGTCTACCTGTTCAAGGAGGTCTTTCAACTTCAAAATTTCAGTTCAGTTCAGTCGCTCAGTCATGTCCGACTCTTTGCAAACCCATGGACTGCAGCACACCATGTACTGCCCCATCCATCACCAACGCCCGAAGCCTACCCAAACTCATGTCCATTGAGTCAGTGCTGCCATCCAACCATCTCATCCTCTGTCGTCCCCTTCTCCTCCTGCCTTCAATCTTTCCCAGCATCAGGGTCTTTTCAAATGAGTCAGCTCTTTCACATCAGGTAGCCAAAGTATTGGAGTTTCAGCTTCAACATGAGTCCTTCCAATGAACACCCAGGACTGATATCCTTTAGGATGGACTGATTGGATCTCCTTACAGTCCAAGGGACTCTCAAGAGTCTTTTCCAACACCACAGTTCAAAAGCATCAATTCTCCAGCACTCAGCTTTCTTTATAGTCCAACTCTCACATCCATACATGACTACTGGAAAAACCACAACTTTGACTAATGGACCTCTGTTGGTAAAGTAATGTCTCTGCTTTTTAATATGCTGTCTAGGTTGGTCATAGTTTTTCTTCCAAAGAGCAAGTGTCTTTTAATTTCATGGCTGTAATCACCATCTGCAGTAATTTTGGAATCAAATAAATAAATAAAGTCTCTCACTGTTTCCATTGTTTCCCCATCTATTTGCCATAAACTGATGGGACCGGATGCCAAGATCTTTGTTTTCAGAATGTTGAGTTTTAAGCCACCTTTTTCACTTTCCTCTTTCACTTTCATCAAGAGGCTCTTTGGTTCTTTGCTTTCTGCCATAAAGGTGGTGTCATATGCATATCTGAGGTTATTGATATTTTTCCTGGCCATCTTTGATTCCATCCTGTGCTTCATCCAGCCTGGCATTTCTCATGATGTACTCTGCATTTAAGTTTAATAATCAGAGAGACAATATACAGCCTTGATGTACTCCTTTCCCGATTTGGAACCAGTCTGTTGTTCCAGGCCCAGTTCTAACATGCCAAAGTTGAACTTCTTGACCTGCATTCAGATTTCTTAGGAGGCAGGTCAGGTGGTCCGGTATTCCCATCTATTTAAGAATTTTCCACAGTTTGTTGTGATCCACACAGTCAAATGCTTTGGCATAGTCAACAAAGCAAAAGTAACTTTTTCGGTGATCCAACGGATGTTGGAAATTTGATCTCTGGTTCCTCTGTCTTTTCTAAACTCAGCTTGAACATCTGGAAGTTCACAGTTCACGTACTGTTGAAGCCTGGCTTAGAGAATTTTGAGCATTACTTTCCTAGCATATGAGATGAGTGCAACTGTGCCATAGTTTGAACATTCTTTGGCATTGCCTTTCTTTGTGATTGGAATGAAAACTGATCTTTTCCAGTCCTGTGGCCACTGCTGAGTTTTCCAGATTTGCTGGCATATTGAGTGCAACACTTTCACAGCATCATCTTTTAGGATTTGAAATAGCTCAACTGGAATTCCATCATCTCCACTAGCTTTGTTCGTAGTGATGCTTCCTAAGGCCCACTTGACTTCACACTCCATTATGTCTGGCTCTAGGAGAGTGATCACACCATCATGATTATCTGGGTCATGAAGATCTTTTTGTATAGTTTTTCTGTGTATTCTTCTCACCTCTTCTTAATATCTTCTGTTAGGTTCATACCATTTCTGCCCTTTATTGAGCCCATCTTTGCATGAAATGTTCCCTTTGTGTCTCTAATTTTCTTGAAGAGATCTCTAGTCTTTCCCATTATATTGTTTTCCTCTATTTCTTTGCACTGATCACTGAGGAAGGTTTTCTTATCTCTCCTTGCTATTCTTTGGAACTCTGCATTCAAATGGGTGTATCTTTCCTTTTCTCCTTTGCTTTTTGCTTCTCTTCTTTTCTCAGCTATTTGTAAGGCCTTGTCAGAGAATCATTTTGCCTTTTTGCATTTCTTTTTCTTGGGGATGGTCTTGATCCCTACCTCCTGTACAATATTATGAACTTCCGTCCATAATTCTTCAGGCACTCTATCAGATCTAATCCCTTGAATCTATTTGTCACTTCCACTGTATAATCATAAGGGATTTCATTTAGGTCATATCTGAATGGTGTAGTGGTTTTCCATACTTTTTTCAATTTATGCCTGAATTTGGCAATAAGGAGTTCATGATCTGAGCCACAGTCAGTGCCCGGTCTTGTTTCTGCTGACTGTATAGAGCTTCTACATCTTTGGCTGCAAAGAATGCAATCAACCTGATTTTGGTACTGACCATCTGTGATGTCCATGTGTAGAGTCTTCTCTTGTGTTGTTGGAAGAGGGTGTTTGCTATGACCATCATGTTCTCTTGGCAAAACTCTGTTAAGTGTTTGCCCTGCTTCATTTTGTACTACAAGGCCAAATTTGCTTGTTATTCCAGGTAGCTCTTGACTTCCTACTTTTGCTTTCCAGTTCCCTATAATGAAGAGGACATCTTTTTTGGGTGTTAGTTCTAGAAGGTCTTATAGGTCTTCTTAGAACCGTTCAACTTCAGTTTCTTCAGCATTACTTGGATTACTGTGATATTGAATGGTTTGCTTTGGAAACAAACAGAGATCATTCTCTCATTTTTGAGATTGCATCCAAGTACTGCATTTTGGACTCTTGTTAACTATGGTGGCTACTCCATTTTGTCTAAGGGACTGTTGCCCACAGTAGTAGATATAATGGTCATTTGAGTTAAATTCACTATTCCAGTCCATTTTAGTTCACTGATTCCTAAAATATCGATGTTCACTCTTGCCATCTCCCAATTGACCACTTCCAATTTGCTTTGATTCATGGACCTATCATTCCAGGTTCCTATGCAATATTGCTCTTTACAGCATCAGACTTTACTTTTCACCCATCACATCCACAACTGGGTGTTGTTTTGTCTTTGGCTCCATCTCTTTGTTCTTTCTGGAGTTCTTTCTCCACTGATCTCCAGTAGCATATTGGGCATCCACTGACCTGGGGAGTTCATCTTTCAGTGTCATACCTTTTTGCCTTCTCACACTGTTCATGAGGTTCTCAAGGCAAGAATACTGAAGTAGTTTTCCATTTCCTTCTCCAGCAGACCATGTTTTGTCAGAACTCTGCACCATGACCCATCTGTCTTGGGTGGCCCTACATGGCATGACTCATAGTTTCATTGAGGTAGACAAGGTTGTGATCCATGTGATCAGTTTGGTTATTTCTGTGATTGTGGTTTTCGTTCTGTCTGCCCTCTGATGGATAAAGATAAGAGGTTTATGGAAGCTTCCTGGTGGTCCTAAAGATTGGTCAATTTATTCTCTGTAACCATATGCATAGTACCCTTAAAATTTGATTTGCTGATGTGCTCACTTGTGACTGACTTTTTGTGACACCATGCACTGTAGCCCGCCAGGTTTCTCTATCCATGGAATTTTCCAACCAAGAATACTGGAGTGAGTTGCCATTTCCTTCTCCAAAATTTTATTTGTTTTTGTATAATTTATATATAGTAAATTGGAATTAGTTTTATAACTAATAGAAATTAGTTCTATTAGTTATATAACTTTTGACAAATGTATACAGTCACATAACCACCACTATAATCAAGATATAGAATAATTTAATTAGTCCAAAAAGTGCCCTTAGATACCTTTGCAATCAATTCCCTTCTCCAACTCCAGCCTAGACAACTACTGATCTTTTTTCTCTTCCTATAATTCTGTATTTCCTAAAACACCATGTAAATGGAGTCATAGATTTTACAGTCTGGCTTCTTTTCCTGAGCATGATGCTTCTGAGATTCAGTCATGTTGCTGTGCGTATTAATATCTTGTTCCCGTTTATTCCTGAGCCAATATTCCATTGTATATGGATGTACCACAATTTGCTTATCTATTCCAGATGATGGATGTTTAGATTGTGACCAGTTTGAAGTATTTATAAATGAAGCTGTTATAAATATTCATGTATAGGTTTTTCACACATATTTCTTAATATTTCTCAGGTGATTACTGTGAGAGTGGGTCCATGCAGAATTATTGAGTGTATATATGTAATATTTTTCTGGGGAGATGGTTCATAGTTTTTGTGATATGCCCCAATTGTCAGGGTTTACAAAAGGTTAAGAGCCACTGATCTTTGAAAAACAATAGATATATGTGTATGTATCATCGAATCAGTTTGCTGTATACGGGAAACTAACACAACACTGTAAACCAACTACGTTTAGTCACTTCAGTCATGTCTGACTTTTTGTGATCCTATAGGACTGTAGCCCACCAGGCTCCTCTGTCCATGGGATTCTCCAGGCAAGGACACTGGAGCATGTCACCATTTCCTCCTCCAAGGAATCTTCCCAACCCAGGGATTGAACCGGATTCTCCTGCACTTCCTGCATTACAGGCAGATTCTTTACCACTGAGCCACCAGGGAAGCCTAACATAGCTTGTATTCCAACATAATTTTTTTATAACTGAGGTATAGTTGCTTTACAACACTGTATTAGTTTCTACCGACAGTAAAATTTATCAGCTATGTGTATACATATATCTGCTTTCTCTTGGACCTCCCTCCCACTTCCCCCATCCCCAACCCATCCATCTAGGTCACCACAGAGCACAGATCTGAGCTCCCTGAAAATGATTATGGGGGAAAAAAAAGAACAACAAATGATTATGGGGAAAAAAAGGAAGCCATTGCTGCTTCCTTTTATGTGTTGAGTTCCCTAAGCTCAGTGAGCTGACTTCTCAAATGGAATATTAACAAATTGAGAGGCAGCCTAGCTTAATAAAATAGGCATTGGATTAGATTTGAGGTGCTATCCCACTGTAGTCAAGTCTTTCACTGTGTGACACTGTCAGTCCTCTTTCCCTTTCCAGGACCTCAGTGATCCTGGGTTTGACAGCCAAGCTCCGTTTCTCCATCCTATGTTTACCAGGCAACATAATGAAAGCTTCTTCCCTGGCCTCCTGCCCCTTTGGAGTTCTGGCTCAGACACTCCAAGGATCCATCATTCAGATTTGCCCTGCTTCCTGCAGAGGCCCAATCACAGAGCATGAAAGTTTCTATCCACTTGCACTCATTGTTGTTCATTATTGTCTATACCTGAGAGGATGCACCCCAAGAGGAATGTTTATCAAGGTGCAGCAAACAAGAGGGTGGCGGGCGGGGGGGGGAGACTGACCAGATTTCTAGTCCCAGAAAATGCTAACAGAAATTCAATAGAGACGGGAAAATCACTGTAATTTCCCTTGCTTAAAATATTGAGTGGCTTTCCAAAGTCCTTGAGATAAACACCCAAAACCTTCAAAACATGCATAAGACCTACCCTTTGCCTGCCTCTCTAACACCCCTCCTTCCTGCCTCCCCTGCAGTGCCCTCCAAGGACTCTCCCCCACCAGTGGTTTGAAAGGTACCATGAAGACTTTGAGCATAAGCTGTGAGCTTTTGGCTTTGAGGCTCTCCAACATTTAGCTGGACAATGACATACCATTAAGTGGAGTTCTGAAGATGCTCCATGTAAGGAATTAAGCCAGAGCAGCAGAATAATAAAGGCCTGCATATGTGGAGGAGACAGAGTAACGAGGCCAATTCTCAGGCTGCAACTGTCTCAGCAAAGCAATAAAGATGAACTTAAGACCAAGGAATAGGGACTTTTTTTCTTGGTTGGTATCTGTGTTTATATAACTTCTTTCTCCTCAATTATACAGGTGTCTCCATAATACACATCTTTAGGATAGCCTTAGAATAGAAGAATCTTTGCGTGGTTTTGATTTATCCAGTTGGCATTTATTAAACCTGGGGGGTGGGCGGCGAGGATCAGGAGTCCACTAAGACATCAGATCCTGGCCCCCCAAGCAGCTTTTTCAGGTGGAAATCATGAAAGCTACCCATCTCTCTAGTGTCTTCTCTGGGTTCAGCATCTTGCTAAGTGTTATATCCACTGTCTTATGAAATCATTATGATAAACTTAACACCATTCATATTTTACAGATAAGAAAACTGAGAATTACACTAAGATAGTTCCTTGACAAAGGTCATGAAGCTACTAACTTGTAGAGCCTGGATTCAGCTCAAGAGCCCATGATGCCAAAGCCAGTCCATGTAACTGCCCATTACCACGAGGGAAATTAAGCTCATTCCTTGACCTTACTAGGCTTCCATTTCCTCTGTGAATGGGATAACTAAGTTAACAGGCTTCCAGCATTTACAGAAACTAAAGATAATTAATGTAAAGTATTAATTTATCATAACGCCTGGCACAGTACAATTCTTAATAGAGTCTAGCTGCTATTATTCTTATCCTCACTATCATCATTACTGTTTGCCAAAAGACAGGCATATGAGGAGTATCATAGTGGTTGAAAGAAGAGGCAAACACTTTCACCAACAGGACAGTCCAGGTGTGTGAGGACAGGTATAAGGTTCATAAAAATTCAAACCTGACCTCAAAAGGAGAATGTGTAGGTAGGAATTTGGGCTCCAAAGGGCCAATATAAGAAACAACAGCTCTGTGCTCTGTGATGGCCTAGAGGGATGTGATGGGGTTAGGGGTGGAAGGGAGGCTCAAGAGAAAGGGGAGATATATATACTCTGATTCATGTGTTGTACAGCTTGGTGCTCTGTGATGGCTGAGAGGGATGGGATGGGGTTAAGGCTGGAAGGGTGGCTCAAGAGAAAGGGGATATATGTATACTTAGAGCCGATTCATGTGTTGTGCAGCTCGGTGCTCTGTGATGGCCGAGAGGGGTGGGATGGGGTTAGGGGTGAGAGGAAGGCTCAAGAGGAAGGGGAGATATGTATACTTAGAGCCGATTCATGTGTTGTACAGCAGAAACCAACATAACGTTGTTAAGCAATTATCCTCCAATTAAAAATAAGTTTAAAAAAGAAAAGAAAAATACATCAAGTACTCATACAACTCAACCTTCAAAAAATAAATCCCTGAAAGACCAGCACTGACATATATACACTACAATATGTAAAATAGATAGCTAGTGGGAACCTGTTGTATAACACAGGGAGCTCAGCCTAGTGCTCTGTAACAACCTAGAGGGGTGGGAGAGGGTGGGAGGGAGCTTCAAGAGAAAGGGGACATATATACATATACATATACCCATGGCAGATTCATGTTGAGGTTTGACAGAAAACAACAAAATTCTGTAAAGCAATTACCCTACAATAAAAAAAAATTTTTTTAAAGAGAAAGGGGATATATATATATATATATATATACACACACACACACACACACACACACACACACACACATACATACATACAACTATGGTTGATTCATCTTGTTATATGACAGAAACCAACACAACGTTGTAAAGCAATTATCCTCCAATTAAAAAAAAATTTTTAAATAAACTTAAGCCTAAGTTTAATGCCAACAATGTGTGTATATGTGTGTAAAAAAAAGGAAACATGGGGAACTTCCCTGCGGGAGGAGGGGCATGCAGTGGCTAAAACTTCACACTCCCAATGCAGGGGGCCCAAGTTTGATCCTTGGTCAGGGAACTAGATTTCTCAATACACAAAGAAGATCAAAGATTCCATGTGCCAACCAGCACAATCAAATAAATAAATAAACAATGTTTTAAAAGTCTCTTTCTAATAAAAAAAGGAAACAACAGGAGTGAGAGCAAGCAGATAATAATGAAAAAAACTAGTGATGACTAAAAATGGTGAATAGGCCATTTTGGCTGATTGATACCTAGAAAAATGCAGAGAAGGTAGACAGATGCCTTGGGGTGAGAGTTTGGAGAACTGAGTTGAGCAGAGGCATGGTTTTATAGGAAGAGAGGGAACACTAAGCAGTTATTAGCAGGGGAGCAGCAGAAGATCCTGAGAAGATTCTGGGAAGATTCTGCCGGCCATCTCTAACCACTGTGGCTGGGATGCACATAAGGGAGTCACAGGAGATGAGTAAGACTTGGGAAGGACCAGTTCATGATAAGTCTGACTCAGTGCAACACTGCATATCAGCAGTCCCGAACCTTTTGGGCACCAGCAACCAGAAGACAATTTTTCCACAGATGGGATCAGGGGTGTAGTTTGGGGATGATTCTCCAAGGAACATGCAACCTAGAACCCTTACATGTGCAGTTCACAGTATGGTTCTCACTCCTATGAGAATCTAATGCTCCCACTGATCTGACAAGAGGTGGAGCTTAGGTGGTAACGTGAGCGATGCTGAGCACTTGTAAATACAGATGAAGCCTTGCTTGCTCACCCACCGCTCACCTCCTGCTGTGCAACTAGTTCCTCATAGACCAATGGTCTGTGGCCCACAGGGGCTGGGGTCCCCTGCTGTATACAATTAGCAAGACCTCTTTGGGCTTTAGATGGAGATGGAGGATTGGAGATCCCCATACCAGCCTTGTGAAATGCCCAAGACTTAACAGATCTTGCAAGGTGCATTTTTAACACGTCACGGTATTTTTAAAACAGTCCCTTCCTTTGCAGAGTTAATATGAAATTCACGCATGTCTTTCCAGTCCATCAGATTCTCAGGACAGCCCTGTGATGAAATGAGGGAAATATTTTGACTTGTGAGCTTACTGAAGTCAAAGATTGTATGTGTATGATTGCTTGACTGCATACTTGAGTGTGAGTGACTGAATGTCCACTGGACTCAAGCAATCGAAGTGAGGAGACAGGATGAAACAATGTCAAGGTATCTGGCTGGTAACACATATGACTGAGACTTTAACCTAGGACTTTTCATCTCTCCCAATGTCATTATTGTCATACATATCCATTTACATTTCCTTAAAGGGGTTCTTTCTGGAGGTATACACAATTGAATGACTTGGAATCCTGCTTGCTTTTTTTCCTTTTTTTTTCCTTCTGAAAAGCAATGCTTTGCCTGTTTCCTTTTAAGTCAGTCACAGAGGGAGCACTGGCTTTGTGCCCTCTGAGAGCCGATTTTCCAGCCCCTGCTCTGATTCTGATGCGAGATAATGGAGCTTAGCCTTCAAAGATATGAAAGGTACCAATTGTTTTGTTCTTCAAGCACTCAGAGGCAGCTGTTGTTTTTTATTTCCCCTTACAAAGCTTTCTTTTCCTTACAGAAAGGAGGGTGAAGGATAGAAGGTAAAAGGAGGAAGTCAGGTTCGTCTATGCCCTGAGGTCTTGAATAGTTTGGGGAAAAAATGAAATAACACAAAATTCTAACTTCTCATTGTTCTCTGCTGCTTCTACCTCCTGCTGTCAGTCTACTCTTTCCATCAAATATGTATAATATTGGCTATGGAGAAGATAAAAAAAAATTCTCTTTTCATTGGGATGTGCAGTCAGTCCATCTTGAAGAAGAAGCATGGCATCAAAGAAGTTCATTGTCATTCTCACTTCTTCATTCTTCCCTTCCTCTCCCCTTCAGGGGGAACAAAAAGCCAGGGTTGCAAAACGACTCTTTCATCTCAAATTGTTCTCTTTCCATTATTTTCTTGGATCTCAGGGAATTTTAAAAAAGCAGATATTCTATAAATAGCATTATTGAAGACACTAAATGCTAATTAATAAGATTTTATATTTGTAGAGTGCAAAGTATACTCCTTTTACAGATAGAAGCTTATGCTGCTGGGTTTTAAACAAGTACATGGAGGAGCTATTTTGTGTATGTGTGTAAATTGTGTCTGCTTGTTGAAGGGTGTGCCCGGATCAAGGTGTAAAGAAAAAGTGAAAGTGTTAGGGCTCAGTTGTGTCTGACTCTTTGCAACCCCATGGACTGTAGCCCACCAGGTTCCTCTGTCAATGGAATTCTCCAGGCAAGAATGCTAGAGTGGGTTGTCATTCCCTTCTCCAGGAGATCGTCCCAGTGCAAGGACTGACCTGGGTCTCCTGCACTGCAGGCAAATTCTTGACTATCTGAGCCACTAGGGAAGCCCTTCGGTGACCTCTGAATAATTTATGGTCCTCATGGTGGCCAAATCTAGAGTGTCAGCTTTGCCAATACTTAAAGACAGTGGGTTCAAGGTGCCTGCATCACAACAATTGAATCCTTGAGAAAATGCCCTAAACACAGTTGTTGCACTGGTATCTATCTACCAGGATAAATATCCAGTCATGTGGACTGGACCTTGGCATCTTCAAACAGTGCAGACTTTTCTAATAGGGAAGTCTTCATGGGGAGCCCAATTTTGATTAAAGGTATTTTTGTTCTGTATTTTGTCATCATGATTAGGAACATGGGGTTGGGAACCAGACAGATTTTATGTATTAGATACCTATCACTGTATAAAAAAACTACCCTAAAGTGTAGTAGATTATAACAATAATATTTATTATCTCTTATGGTTCTGTGGGTTAGGCATTCAAACAGAACACAATGGAAAAGGCTTGTCTCTGTTTCATACTGTCTGAGATCTCAGCTGGAAGACTTGAAAACTGCAAGCTGGGATTATCTGAAAGTTCCATCATTCTCATGTGGTCTTTGCTGGAGCTGCTAGTTGGAATTCCCACTCATGGCCTCTCCACGTTGCCTGGGCTTCCTCACAACATGGTGACTGGGCTCCAAGGCTTAGTGTGGAGAAAACTGTAATAGAGACCATGATATTATGATGCCTCATGGAAAGTTATGTCAGCAACAGAGAGTAGATGGTCAAGACAGAAAAAAAAAAAGAGAGAGAGATAGAGAGAAACAGGCATAAAGGAGACCAAAAGTGGAGATGTGTGCCTAACATTGCTTCAAAGAACCAACAGATAAAAAATAACTTCTCCCATTTGTTGTATCCATGTATTGTGTAAAAATCAATGTATTAGAAAATTGTATTTAATAAGAAATTTAAACATAAATCATCCAACCAACAGCCTTGCCCTTGTTCTCGGTTCACCACTACTGCCAAACTAACATTACCTGAGTCCCTCCTGTGCCTAAGCATTTTCACACTTAATTCTCTCAACATCTTGATGAACCCAATGCTATCATTTTCACTCCCTTTTCTGAATCAGAACTTTGAGGATATGTAACCTTCCCAGGATCCCACTCATAAGTGCTAAGAAAGTTTGTTTTTAAAGATGTAGAGCCATTGTGCATTCTCAGACACTCACCTACTTTAATCTGAGTACTTCAGTGGTAACCCTACCTAATACTCATGGTCACATAAGCAAGTGTTTTGACTGACTGGTTCAGAAATTGACATGATCTAATTTAACCTTTTTTCTGCCAGCAGACTTGCCTTTGATTTCTCATGTCATTATTTCTCAAAGCAACTTCCAATAAAAAAAATCTACACTAAGGGATTTTCCTGGTGGGCCAATGGTTAAGACTCTGAGCTTCCACTGCAGAGGGTGTGGGTTCAATCCTTGGTCAAGGAACTAAGATCCCACATGCTAAGCACTGTGGCAAAAGAAAAAAAAAAAATCTACAGTAAACAAGGAGGGGTACTTCAACAGATCAATATTTCTAAGCAATTGCCTCCTCTCCCAAAATAGTAAACCAGCAAAAGTACTCTATTCAAATAGGAATAAAAGTTCTCTCCATTTCAGTTTCTATGTTGTCTTTTTTTTCTTTTAAAAGCTTTATTAAGACATAAGTCACATACAATACAATTCACCACTTAATGTATTGAGTTCAACGTCTTTCAGCATATCCACAAATGCGTGCATCCATCATCACAATCTGATTTTAGAACATTTCCCTCCAAAAAAATTGGAGTTCTGTACCCATTAGCTGTCCCTTTCCACTCCCTGCCAGTCTCCAGTCCTAAGCAAACACAAATCTACATTCTGTCTGTACAGATTTGCCTATCCTGGACATTTCATATCAACAGAATCATACAATATGTGCTCTTTTCTGACTGCTTTTTTTCACTGAGCATATTTCCCAGATTTATCCATGATGTAGCATGTATTAGTACTCCATTCCTTTTGTCGGTCAAAATCTATTGCAGTGTATGGATGTATCACATTTTGGTTATTCATCCCTCTATTGACGGACATTGCCTATTTCCTTTTGGGGGGCTATTATAACTAATGAAGATATGAACAAGCTTGTACAAGTTGTTATCTGGGCACATGTTTTCATTTGCCTTGGGTAGTAGCGGAATTACTATATTATACAGTAACTCTATGCTTAACTTTTTTAGGAACTGAAAAACTGGTCCCAAAGTGGCCACACTATTTTACATTCCCACCAGCAACACAAGAGGGCTTCAATTTCTCTACATCCTCACTAACACTTGCTATTGTCTGTCTTTTGGGCTCTAGTCATTCTTGTGGGCGTGAAATGGTATCTCACTGTGGGTTTGATTTGCATTTTCTTAATGACTAATGGAGTTGGACATCTTCTTATGTGCTTTGTAGCTATCTGCATATCTTCTTTGGAGAAATGTCAATACAAATCCCATGCATATTTTTTAATTGCTTACTTGTCTTTTTATTGTTAAATTATCTGAGGTCTTTATAGATTCCAGAAACAAGTCCCTTATCAGATACATATTTGCAAATACTTTCTTTCACTTTGTGTCTTTTGTCTTTTCTTGGTGGTATCATTTACACCACAATATGTTCTTTGATCATTTATTTTGATGTCCTTTGGTCATTTATGCATCTGTTTCATTTTATGTTCGATATTTGCGTCTGTTTTCATTCATTCATTCATTCATTCATTCATTGAGTACCTATTATGTGTTAGGAATTGTTCCAGGAAGTGGGGATACATTAGTGTAGAAGGTAGGACAATGTCCCTGCTGTCATGACACTCTTTTTCTAGTCAGAGGAAACAGATGATACATTAAATAAATAAATACATTAAATAATTTTAGATAATAGTGAATATTTGGATGTTCTAAGTTCCCCAACCAGGGATCAAACCCACGCCCCCTGAAGTGGACGTGTGGAGTTTCAACCACTGGACCACCATGGAAGCCCCAGTAGTGAATAATTTTAAGAAAACAAAGTGGGGGTATAGGGTAGAAAGTTTTTATGGGACAAGTGTCAGAAGTGGGGAACAGCTTTAGATAAATTTACCCTATTCATGTCAGATAATTCTTTGTTTTAAGGGGTGAGGGGGGCTGTCCTGTGCAATTACAGGATCTCTTGCAGCACCCCTGGCCTCCACCCACTGGTTGCCAATAACACCACCTGGCCCAGCTGTAACGAGCAAAAATATCTGTAAACACGGCCTAATGTTCCCTAAGAGACAAAGTTACCCTCAGTTGAGAACCACTGAGGATGATGGTTGAGGATGACATCTATAAATGGAGACCTGGGGAAAGGAGTTGAATTTATGGGAAGCTAAGGCAAAGCCATTCAAAACAGATTGTAGATCAAGTTCAAAAGTCTGAAGATGTTTGTCTATTCGACAAAAGAAAACCAGGCTTTGAGTTAGAGTGGAGTGAATAGGGAGAGTATTGGTAGAATAAAAAATCTGAGAGGTGGGCTGGGGCCAGGTTATGACGAACCTAGCAGACAGTTATAAGGAATCCAGGATTCATTCCAAGTATAATCGAAAGGCAATGAGTTAGGGATGGTGTCTTAGTCCATTCAGGCTGCTTATAACAAAAATACCATAGACTGAGTGGATTAAATAACAAATGTTTTACTTCTCATAGTTATGGAGGCTGAGAAATCCAAAACCAAAGCATCAGCAGATTCAAGTCTGGTGAGAGTCCACTTTCTGATTCATAAATGGCTGTGTTCTCTCTGTGTCATCATAAGTTGGAAGGGGGAGAATTCTCTGAAGGTCCTTTCATAAGGGCACTAATCACATTCACAAGGGCTCCACTCTCATGACCCAATTACCGCCAGATGCCCCACCTCCAAATACCTCACATTAGGGATTAGGTCTCAGTGTATGAATGTGGAGGGACAAAGACATTCAGCCTATATCATTCTGCACCTGCCTAACCCTCAATTCATTCTATCCCAACACCCCTAAAAGTCTTAATTCATTCCAGCATCAAAAGTCTGAAGTCCAAAGTCTCATCTAAATATGTAAAACTGATATGTGTGTTTGTGTGCTAAATCACTTCAGTCAAGTCCACTTCTTTGTGACCTTTGGGCTGTTGCCCACCAGGCTCCTCTGTCCATGGGGATTCTCCAGACAAGAATACTAGAGTGGGTTGCCATGCTGTTCTCCAAGGGATCTTCCCAACCCATGGGTTCAACCCACATCTCTTACATCTCCTGCATTGGCAGTCAGGTTCTTTACCACTAGTGCCACCTGACAAGGCATTATTCATCCCGAAGCAAATTCCCCTCCACCTGTGAACCAATGAAACCAAACAAGAGTTTCCAAAATGCAGTGGTAAGACAGATAGAGGAGAAGCATCACCACCCAAAATGGAGAAAACAAGAAAGCGGTAATGAGTAATGGGTCCTAGGTAAATCCAAAATCTAATGGGGAAAACAACACTAAACTGTAAGGCTCCAGAATAACCCTCTTTGTCTTAATGTTCTACTTTCCAGGCCCACTGGGATGGCAACCTCACTCCCATGGCTCAGTGGGATGGCCCCGCAGCATCTCTCTGTTGGCATCCCATACTGGTGGCTCTTATGAGCTTGAGTCCTATGCCAACACCTCTCCAGGTTGAAGTCATGAGCCTCTGATTCTGCCAGTGGCCCATCCTTTGGAATCTAGGTGGAGGCAGTCATATCCCCATGGATCTGCTGGGCACAGTCCATTCCACAGCTCTCTGTAGGGGCCCCGACCCCAAGGCATGGGGAGGGGCATTCTGGCCCACTTAAACAGGACAGGAGGTCCCACTCCTTTGAAACCCTATGCACCCCCTCCCCACATTCTCGCTCTCTGGGCCTGTGATAGGAATGGCAGTCTTGATGGTTTCTGAACCACCTTCCGTGTCATTCTCCTGTTGTCTGGGAGAAAAGCTCCCAGCTTCCATTGAGTGGGCTGACCTATACTCATCTCCTTATTAAACCATCACTTGGCCATACTTTTAGTGTTCTCATTTTTTGCAATATAAATGGACTGAGGATTTTTCAAACCCTTAAGTGCCAATTCTTTTTTACTTAATAAGTCCCGTCTTAAATCATTTCTCTCCTCTGGCATTTTACTATAAGCAATCAGAAGGAGCCAAGCCACACCCTTCAACACTTTGCTTAGAAAACGCTTCAGCTAAATATCCAATTTCATTGCTGGCAAGTTCTACATTCCACAAAACACTAGAACAGTAACATAATTCAGCCAAATTCCTTGACACCTTTCCTCTAGTTTCCAGCAACACCTTCCTTATTTCAGTCAGAGACTTAATCAGAATGAACTTTACCATCCATTTTTTCTACCAACATCCTGTTCATGATTACTTAGGTATTCTCTAAGAAGATGGAGACTTGCTCTAAATCCCTTCTTTTCTCTCTCCAAATTCTAACTAGAATCACTTTTAGCGGTCCATTCTCGGCAATACAGACTTTTTCAAGCATACACCTCAACAGTCTTCCAGCCCCTCTACCCATGACCCAGTTCCAAAGCCATTTCACCATTTTCAGATATTCGTTACAGCAACACCCATACATCTCAGCACCGATGTCTGACCTGGTCCATTCAGTCTGCTATAACAAAACTACCCTAGACTGAGTGACTTCACATTTATTTCGCACAGTTCTGAAGGTTGGGACCTCAAGGTCCAGGCACCAGCAGGTATGGTGTCTGTTGAGAGCTTGTTTCCTGTTACATAGATGGCTATGTTTTCACCCTGTCCTCACATGGCAGAAGGGGCGAGGGAGTTCTCCTGGGTATCTATTAGAAGGGCAGTAATCCCTTCTCATGAGGGACTCCACTCTCATGACCCAACCACTTTCCAAAAGCCCAACCCCCAAATACCATCACATTGGAGACCAGGTTTCAACATACGAATTTTGAAAGGGCACAAACAGGCAGCATTTGGCAGGTGATCTTAAATACAGGAACTGAGCAGTGGATTTGGTTTTTGTCCCATGTTTTCTTGTTCAAGGACCTAAAAATAGACAGTGATAGAGCTAAGACTAACAGTCATGTTTCCTGACTCTTAGCCTAGTGATCCTCCCTTTTTTTTTTTTAACTTTTCTTTTTATCTATTTTTTGGCTGCACTGTGGCCATGTGGGATCTTAGTTCCTTGACCAGGGATTGAACCCACACCCCATATACTGGAAGCACAGAGTCTTAACCACTGGACCATCAGGGAAGTCCCTTGTCCTTCCATTAAACAAGGGAAACTAAGCAGTTATCACCTGTTAACTGTTATGAAGATTACACGTGACCACTAATATAACTATCCATTCCCTCAATCCACCTTATTTAAGAAGTCCCAACGTGGTTGTTGACATTGGTATGAAGATCAAAGAAAAGAAACTCCGGTCTATTGCTAATTATAGTTCACAGACCAGCAGCATCAGTGTCACCAGGGAACTTGTTAAAAATGCAGAATCTCAGGCTCCACCTCAAAGTTACTAGATTAAAATCTATTTTTAAAAAGTCCCATGAAAGTTGTACGCATGTTAAAGCTTGAGAAGCACTGATCTAGTTTATCAAATTATCATCAGAAGCAGTTTCATAATTCAGATGGTTTTTGATGGGCTTTCCCTGAGTCAGAAGATTAATGATGATGTCACCAAGTTCTTATTGTAACACCATCCTGATTCCTTTCTTTCCTTTCTTTTCAGTAATTTTTCACTCACAAGGTCACAAGTTAAGCAGTTGTCCCTAATTAGGACATACATCCCTTCCTTTCCATTTCTGTGGCCACTACCTTTGCCCCCCACCCTACTCTGAACCTGGACTGTTGCAAATCCAAACTTATCCTCCACCTCCTTCATACCCTTTCATTTGCCTAAAGCTCTCATTTGCAAATCTTGTCTGGCTTTTTCTTGCTGCTGCTGCTAAGTCGCTTCTGTCATGTCCGACTCTGTGCAACCCCATAGACGGCAGCCCACCAGGCTCCACCATCCCTGGGATTCTCCAGGCAAGAACACTGGAGTGGGTTGCCATTTCCTTCTCCAATGCAGGAAAGTGAAACGTGAAAGTGAAGTCGCTCAGTCGTGTCCGACTCTTCTCGACCCCATGGACTGCAGCCTACCAGGCTCCTCTGTCCATGGGATTTTCCAGGCAAGAGTACTGGAGTGGGTTGCCATTGCCTTCTCCAGCTTTTTTTGACTTCAAGGTAAAATTAATATCCTAACACTGGCTTTGAAGGCCATTATATTCAAATCCCAAAACACTTCCCAGACAATCTGTGGCACATATGCTCTTCTGTCAATGACTTTGTTCATCCTCTGGAATGCCTTTTCCCATCTTTTGTACTGCATTCAGGGCTCTGCTGAAATCCCACTTCTATCATGAATGTCAAATCTACCCAGGTTTCTGTTGCCTCCCCATGTTCTGAGGTCCTGTGGCACTTGTTGTCTATATGGGGTTTTGTTCAGCATTATAATTTCAGGTAAAAGTCTGTGTCTCACAACTAGATCATAAGCTCATAGAGAACAGGTTGCATCTTTATCCCTCTTTCATATTCAGCATCTGACAAGGCACTGAGCACATAGTAGGTAATCAGTAAGTATTTTGTTTCTGAATCTGATGAAGTTGTAATGCCCAGAATTACAAGCACATCATTTCTACTAAATTTTTTCCTCTAAGGATTCATAGTACTATTTAGTAATTATGCAAACAGCATTGTTTATAAAATCAGCCATGGGTAGGCAGCCTCTGATCAGCAAGGCGGTAGGCATTGGAGACAGTCCAGAATTTCAAGCCAAATAAAAACTGTGAATGTTTATTTCAAGAGCCACTGTATTCTGCGGAGCAAAGTTCTACTCTGGGTGTCAGAACAACAGGTATCCTTTCCCACCTCCCTTCGTGGCCCTCAAGGCCAGCTGCTCTGAGGGATGTGTCAGGTGTAGGGCCCCAGTTGGACTGTTCCAGCTGACCTGGTCAACCAGATACAAAATGCTGGTAACATTAACCCTAACTTCGTATTTGCTACAGTTTTGTGTCTGCTTAGGAATTCCCGGAGAAGGCAATGGCGACCCACTCCAGTACTCTTGCCTGGAAAATCCTATGGATGGAGGAGCCTGGTAGGCTGCAGTCCATGGGGTCGCTAGGAGTCAGACACGACTGAAGTGACTTAGCAGCAGCAGTACTTCCCTCTTGAGGCTGTTGGCAATTGTGTTGCTTATTCACTTAGCTCAGCATATTATTAGCTTTTTGTATTTAGTTGTCCATTAGTATATGTGGGAGATTAGATCCAGGACTCCTGTAGATACCAAAATCCATGGATGCTCAAATCCCCTATATAAAATGGGGTGGTACAGTAGAATCCGTTGGTTTTCCTATTCCTGGACACTGGACTGTAAAGATCCCCATAAGGAGACACAACTACTAACAATCTTCACTGTGTATATACTAGCTCCTTTGAACCTCCTAAAACCAAGGAGATATAGTCAATTCCCTTGTAATACCTAGGGACATGGAGGCACAGACAAGTGATCTAACTTGCCCAGGATCACAAATGTTTGTTTCGGAGCTGAGACTGGAGTTCAGGTTTCATGAATCCAGGGCTAATATGCAGTTAATAGTCTCTTTGCAGCCTTATAGGCTGATGGTAAGTAGACAAAGTTTGATATTTGAATCCAGATGATCTATTTCAGGAGTTCACTCTCTTACTCAACTATCAACATGGCCCTATCTGACAATCCATATTGATTCATTTAAAGAGATATTATTTGCCATTTCTGTTCTAAAACAGGTTTGCCAAAATTGGGAGCAGCATCCTCTGTCTTTGAGGTTCACTGCTTCAAACACCAGTCTACTTTCCCTTCAAAGTTATCCCTTTAATAATGATGTTCAATTTTGATTATACCTGAGAAAGAAATAAGAAACTATTCAGATGCTAATTGACTAACATCTCAGTGAATCAACAGACTCATGTATTTCCTATAAGAAGCCTCTGGAAATGGATCATGCAGTTAACAGATATCATGTTTTGCTGACCCATTTGTTTCTAAGTGGTTCAATGAATTTGAATTTACAAAGCTGTTTACAGAAAAGGACATATGTGCTAAGGACAGTGTCTTACAGGCTAGGCTTTGGGTGGCAATTATTTTCTTGTACATCACAGTAGGGATGCAGGATGAACAAATTATTCTGCCCACATCAAAGAAGGGAAATGAAGAGACAATGAGTACTCTAGGAAGCTCATGGTATGAAAGTAAACAGTTAAATGTCTGGTATCAGATTGTTTAGGAACAAATCACTGCTCTACTTCGTAGTAGCTTTGTGACCACTGGCCTCAACTTCTGAGCCTCAATTTCCTTATCTGCATAATGGGTGTCATAATGATACTTAACCCCACAAGGCTGAAATAATGACTAAATAAGAGGATAAATGTAAAATACCTGGCCCACTGCCCAGCATGCAGTGCTTTGTAAAAATCAATCATCATTATGTTCACATATTAATTAAGAATTCCTACACTCAAATAAAATAAGAAATCTTCCTTATCCTTCAGAAACATTTATGGAGTGTTCTTTTCCCAGGCCTGAAGGAGCAATCCCCTCAAATGTACTAATATCAAGAGTCATTTGGGGGTTTAATGGAGATAAGGAAAGAAATGAAAGATAGAAGTGGAAGTCAGCCTTTAATATTACATGGTTTATACCACAGTCTATCAGTCTTAGCACTGCTGACATTTTGTACTGGATAAGTGTTTGTTCTGGGGGTTCTTTGTTTGACCAAAAGATGCCCAGTAGCATCCCTGGTCTCTGATCATTATGAGATGCCAGTAGATCCCCCCTTCCACCACTCACGACAATCAAAACATCTCTATACACTTCCAAGTGCATCCTAGAAGGCAATAATGCCCCCAGTGGAGGACCACTGATTTCCATACTACATTTTCCCATCATAGGGGCATGTATGGTCATGAGGTAGCCAGAGACAGATTAATTCAGAAGTGTGAATTTTTTTTCCTATAAAAAGTGCAGACGGTAAGTATTTTAGGCTTTGTGTCTGTCACAGCTATTGAATTCTGCCATTACAGCATGGAAGCAGCCACAGACAATGCATAAACAAATACGTTCAAATGAAATGTCTTTTATAGACACTGAAATTTGAATAGTATATAATTTCCATGTGTCACTAAATATTCCTTTTTATTTCTTTCAACCACTTTAAGTTATAAAAAAACATTTTTAGCTCACAGGTCATATAAGAACAGGTATTGTGGATTTGTGTCATGGGTCATTTTTGCTGACCTGTGTGTAAGGAGCACCAGAAGTCCTGGGATAAACACAGTACTTCTCCTGAAAGTATCAGATTCATTTTAAAAACTGGGAGAAAAATTTTTTATCAGAATAACTATTGCTATATTCTGGAGCAGAATCCAAACCCATATGCATTTTCAAGATAATACACATTTCAAAGTAATTGTCCTGCTTCCCATGTGTTGCTTGGAACTATGCCTCCTGAAGGCCATTCCTGCCATTATTCTCCTCTGCTTTTAGGCTACTTAGGTGAAAAATTTGAGAAGTTGCCATTGTAGGAAGAAACTAACTCACATAAAAGTCTTTGGGGCTTTTCATAACTGATTGTTCTTGGGTGGGATCCAATAAGGCACCTAGAAATATTCTAAGTGCCCTGGTGGTTCTCTAATGTATTTCATCCAGAGACTGGTTGAGTAATATGTAACTGTCTAATCCAAGGTGATTCCTATAAATCCTTTTTTGAAATTTTCAAGTGTCTTCTCCATACACCTGGTATCTAGAATCTACTCACTTCTCTTGTCAACTAAATAGCCTGAGTATTACTCAGCATAGTGACTACTTAAGAGATTAACGAATGACCCAGGCTCCACCTTCGAGAGGCTGAAAACTTCTGGTAATATTAAAGTTGATTTGTGTGTGTGTGTGTGTGTGTGTGTGTGTGTGTGTTTAGTTGCTCAGTTGTGTCCAACTCTTTGTGATCCCATGGACTGTAGCCCACAAGCTCCCCCTGTCCATGGGATTTTCCAGGCAAGAATACTGGAGTGGGTTGCCTTTTCCTTCTCCAGGGCATCTTCCTGACCCATGGATCAAACCCACATCTCATGCATTGGCAGGCGGGTTCTTTACCACTAGTGGCACCTGGGAAGCACATTCATATGAAAGCAAAAGTGAAAGTTGCTCAGCAGTGTCCAACTCTTTGCGACTCCATAAATTATATAGTCCATGGAATTCTCCAGGCCAGAATACTGGAATGGGTAGCCATTCCCTTCTCCAGGGCATCTTCCCAACCCAGGGATCAAACCCAGGTCTCCCACATTGCAGGCAGATTCTTTACCAGCTGAGCCATCAGGGAAGCCCAAGAATACTGGAGTGGGTAGCCTATCCCTTCTCTGGGGGATCTTCCCAAATCAGGAATCGAACCAGGGTCTCCTCAACTGCAGGCAGATTCTTTACCAGCTGAGCTACCAGGGAAGCCCATGTTCATATGAGATGATCCCAAAAGAGGCTGTCATCAAGAATGATACAGTGGAAAAGACCATTGGATTGGAAAGAAAGGGGCTTCTCTTTTAGCCTCTTCTATGCCTTTTATCCTGAATGGGAGAGTTCCATTTCTCTTCTGTCCAAAGTGCTTTTTTTGAGAAGGATTCTGAGGCACCATTCAAGCTGAGCAAGAAAGAAAGCGCCACAGTTGATTAGAGCTGTCTGCCACGGGTGGGAACTCAGGGGAAGGCCGGCACAAATACCAGGGTGTTGCCATGCTTCGTTTCAATGATCTCTACGGTCGTTCCTTCCTAACTAGAAACATCTGTGGTTGTCTGCCTCAGATGGCATGGTTTCATGGTACTGATGGGATCCAAAGAAGACAGGATCACCATGGGATGCAAAGGTCAGGGGAAGATTCCCTGGCAGAGGTGAGAGGGTGGCCAGAGCTATGAGGTTGTTTATTCTCCCTCACAGCTGGGCTCCAGCAGAATACATGTTGTCTGACTTGGCTTTTGGTTGGCTGGAGACTGAGCGCCTACTATTGTCGTGTTGGCATGGCAAGAGGGAGGCCCGCAGGGGACCCCACGTCCCCACCATTCTCCTGCTCCCTCATGAAACGGGATGTCTTCTTAATGAGCCTATCCCAGAGAGTTTGGCCTTTCAGATAAACAAATAAGCACCAGCAGGAGATGCTCACAAGAGGCCTGGGAAAAAAATAAGGCCACTCTGAGTGACAGTCCAAATAAAGGAGACCTAAGAGGTCTGAAGTTAGCAGCTAATGAGCACATCTCCTCCTTTGTGCTTTCCTGCCTGGCCAGGACAGCTACTGTTGAGGATGCCAGGAATTTCTGTGCTGAATTCACACAGGAAGAAGCCTTTCTGGTCTCTGTCCCAGTACTGACTTTTATTTTGGTGTTTTTTTGTTTTTTTGTTTTTAATTTTGTTTTTTATGTTGGGGGTAGGGGCCTGCCTGGAGGAAATATGCAAGGTGAGAAGAAATCTAATTTTGACCTAAAGCAATATATTTATATATATTTTCCTCTAATAATAATTAGAGAAATTAATTTCTTTAATCAGTTTTATCTAACATATAAGTTTTCTCTGATACACATATATATGTATATAAACTGATAAATATGTATTAAACTAATACATATATATACACATATATATGTATCAGTTTTCTCACTTGGGAAATGGGCATAAACTCTCCTCTTAGAATTATTTAGAGGATCAAACAGGAAAGCACCTAACACAGTGCTGGGCATTCAGTCAGCATCTGATATACGGTAGCCGCAGTCATTAATAGTAGCAATAATATCATCATTTTCCTCTCTATGCATAGAAGTACACAGAAAAAGTCTGGAGATGAGGAATTTAGTTCCAGTTCTGCCATCAGCTCCCTATGAGATTTGGAGGTAAATCATCTCTCATATCAGCTGAAGAGTACCAGACTGGCATCTTGGTTCATTTAGTAAACATACTATGAAAACATACTAAGTGCCAGACTCTGTCCCAGCTACTAGATATCTAAAGGTGAATCAGAGGCAGCTGATGAACTCAAGGGATTCCAGGTGTAACCAGAGAGACAGACAGGTAATGCACATGACAGGATAACATGAGAAGTACTATTACTCTGAAGACATGGGCCAAGTGTCCTGGAGCCGAAGGCGAGAAATCAGCCAGACTAACATTCTGTCCCAATCCAAGCTTCTAAGAGTATGTAACAGAAGCAAAGACAAGCTGGATGGCCATGGCCAGGGGAAGAACTCATCTGACTGGCAAGGGACCTATAATCCAGGTCTTCTTCTTCTAGGACCTGAGTTCTCCCCAAATACCAAGCAGTCTTAAGATAAGATCATTCAGGAAACAGTGATGTGGGACTTCCCTTGAGATTCAGTGGAAGAAAGAAAAAGTGATGTGCAGAGAGGTGATAGTAACTGGGGTCTGGGAACAGAACAGAAGACTTCAATTTGAATTTCAGAACTGATACTGTGATTGCTTGATAACTTTGGGAAAGCTGTTGAATGTCTTTGAGACTCAGTTATTTCACCAGCAAGGAGGGCATGACTGTTGACACCTGCTTCACTCTCTGCTATGGTGTGGAGAGAGGAGATTGTTTAAAGGCTTGGCAAACTGCAACTTATGTCATTTCTAGTTTGCGGTGTTTCTATTGTTATCCTTAATCATAATAAAAATGATAAATATCCAGCTATGTTATAGAAAAAAAAAATGCTCAATGGCCAGTAATTAAATGTGGGTGTCCAAAGAAGTGGGTAAGGGTTTTGTTTGTTTGTTTCCTGACAATCAATATCTTTTTTCCAAGAGAATAGGCTGAATGGCAGGCCTCTTTTTAATTCTGATAAAAGCCACCTTGATGTCTATATCTTGGGCACGTATGTGAAACAGGAGGAAAGGAGGGACAGAGATTTCTGTTTCTCCCTAAAGCTAATCAGGGAAATCATTTCAAGGTAAAAATCTTGGGACCTGATCTCTGACTAATTGAAATTGCTATGGGCTGTTGTGATAGGAATCCCTGAAGAGGGTGACTGATTATCTAATGATAGAAAGAAAGATTAAGCAATTGAAGTAAACAAAAGCCTTTGTGTGAGGTAAAACAAAGGAGAAATGATGTAGGAGAAATATAATATAGTTGGGAATGAGAGGAGAAAGAGGTTCTAGTTCTTCTAGGTAGGTGACCTTGAACAAATCTCTTCCCTCTGTTTGGTCTCAGTTTCCCTACAGTGGAACCTAGAGCTTGGTCTAGACAATCCCTAAGGTCCCTTTCAGGCTTGCCAGAGTATAAGGTTTCTGCCTGCACAACATTGAAACAAGAGGGGAGTGAGGGAGAGATTGAGAGAAAGGAGGCGGGGGAAGAGACAGGAGATCTGACTGATAAATTGAAAGGGAAACAGACTCATAAAACCCATTGATTCAAATTAAATGGGGAATTCATGTTGATTTAGAGCTGGCATTTTCAGGCTTCTACATCACAAGGAGACTCTATTTAATCTTGGGGTGGTCTCTTGGGCCTTATCTTCCTCAGCTCAGTAGTGCTGTGCACAGAGCTCCCTTGGAAGTTGAGATGAAAGAGAGACAGACAGAGAGAGAGAGCTGTTTTAAAAAGGAGAAGAATATACTTGCATCACCTGGGGAACTGGCCCATACCCCAATCCCAGGTACAGGCTAAAAGACCATGAAAACCTCAACCAGGCATTAAATATTGGTAGCCTACCTGCTTAACTCTTTATAGCCTGGTTTCTGGTCCCTAACAGATGATCTTGTGTAGGGAAATAAAACACAATTTGTACATTCTGTGTTCAGTAATGCTGTTTACCATTTTTAGGATGCACAAAGGGCAGAAAATTCAAGAGATCCACAATCCAGCACTCCAGATTTGGAAATTGACCCCTTGAGAGTCTGGAAAGCCCAAAAGTTTGAGAAAAGGCATTGAACATCAGCAAAATGAGACCATTTAGAGAGCTTCCAAAAATCTGTTGTGCAACTAATAAGAAACAGGGTCCTGGAGAGGCTCCAGGGCTTTGCCATAGCCACCTGGGAATCTCAGCAGAGCCAGGACTAGAACTCAGAATGAGAACTGAACTCCAACACAGTATTACCAAGTTTCCTGTGACCTGGACCCAATGACTGCACACCTTCCCCAGAGAAGCAAACGGACACTCTGCTTTCTGGCTCATTGCAGTGTAATGTCAGAAACAAATTTAGGATTCTCCTTGAGCATGAGGGACATCAGGTACCTTAGATACACAGTTAGACAAAGGAATGTTGGATTTGTGCAGTTTGGTGACTTGTATACAGCAGGTCTTAATATAAACCACTAGCACTAGGGAAAGAATTATGTGTTCATCCAGATACCCAACTGCTGTTCCTGATTCAAATCAGGCCAACATCCTGATTCAGATACACAAAGTTGTGCTGTCAGAGAAATAGACTAGGAGTCTGAAGACCTACTTTTTAATCCAACCTGCCAACACTCACTAGTCACCTAACCTTGATACTCATTTAAATTCTGTGAGCCTCATTCTTCTCATCGTTAAGACAGAGATGATGAGGACAGTATCTGCTGAGCAGAGTTAATGTGAAACAAATGAGAAGAAAAAAAGAAACCAAGAGGTATGGAATGAAGTATGAATTTCTAGGATCTATTTTATATATATTATGAGAATTTAGAGAAAGGAAGAAAATCTATAAGAGTCCTGAGGAGATTAGGAAGTGCTTCCTGGGAGAGATTAGGAAGCAGCAGTCTTCAACAATTACATTATATTTGCAAACTAGAAAGGAGGCAGTAGCCTGAGCAAATGTCCCATTACAGTTTCTTGGATGTTTCTTAATGCTTTGGACTCTGTACTTTCATTTTAAATAATGTTCCAATCCTTGACACCTCCTTTCAACAGTGTTTTCTATTTTACTTTCCTGAATTGATTCCCTGGGGAAGAATGGGGACTATTCATTGAAACAAGTCACATCACAGAAACTTTTCTTCCCTTTTATTGAATTTTTGCATAATATATTAATTGTCAAAAAAAAGTAAAGACTATATCCAAATAATTCCACAAGTGAGCAGCCACCTTAGACTTTAATTATAGTATGTTCCCTCTCCTCCTTGCTCTCTGGTTGCTAAATTGTACTACTAATAATTATAACTCCTTCTATGTGTTCTAGACTTTACAGTTTGTAAGGAATGGTATTTATGTCGCTACCTCTATCCCTCACAGCAAGCCCCTGGAGCATTTTAGGTTGTCTGTGCTTTAGAAAGGTCACTAGTAGTTGCCCAGGTTGCCTGATACATAGTCTCAATAAATACCAGATAGATGGGTGGATGGTGGGAAGGATAGATGGGAGAGGAAGGGGACTGAATTGATAGCTTCTCTGAATATCCACCAAACTTTATCATTTTCCTCAATGATAATCCCAGATTCAGCAGAAATCCCAGAGCACAGAAGGCAGGCATACCCTGCAACCATTTACCTGTGGCCTACCTTGAAGTCTGTCAAATGGGGATGGACACTAGGTCTGTCTGCTGTAATTTTGTGGTATAGGAAATCTAGTAAATTTCCTGTGAAACAAAGCGCTTAACAACCAAGGCTATTTGTGCAAGAGACTACCCCCTTTAGCACAATGCATGATAGTATATCTGCTGCTGCTGCTGCTAAGTCGCTTCAGTCGTGTCCGACTCTGTGCGACCCCATAGACAGCAGCCCACCAGGCTCCTCTGTCCCTGGGATTCTCCAGGCAAGAATACTGGAGTGGGTTGCCATTTCCTTCTCCGAGTGTATGTGCAGTTTCCCTCATATAAGAAAAAGAGAATTCTTGCCGTTTCCATCCTGTGGCACAGAGTTGAGGGTAATGATGACTGGGTTGCAGGGATATCATGCAGAATAAAGAGAAGGACCAGCAGACTACAAATCGGGAGACCTGGGTTTGAGATCCAAAGTTTGTAAACGTCATTCATTCACTCATTCATCCATTACATATTGAGTTCCTACTCTGTAGCAGGCTCTGCCAATCTCTGGGAACACAAACATGAATAAAAAGAACAAGGCACTTGACTTCATGGACCTTAGTTCTAATGGGGTAAGACTGACAAAGAAAACACACACACACTAAACAAATAAATATCTAAATATACATGTAATCATGGATGATATTTAAGCCCTGTCTTAGAGGCTAAGAAGGTACAGAAAAATTTGAGGGAAAATTAGCTGTACAAAAAAATTGGGGGAAAACACATTCAAGTCAGAGGAAACAGTTTGTGCAATGGTTCTGGGATAGGAAAGAGCTTAGTGGTAGAGTTTGAGGAACCGAAGGGCAACCAGGAGGCTGGAGCATTCCTAGCAAGGGAGCTAGCAACAGATTACATTGGGAAGACAGAGATGGGCCCAAATAAGGCAGAGCAAGAGACCATGGAGAGAAGTTCAGGCTTTATTTCGTGTGTGTGAGAAGCCACTGAAAGGTTCTATGTAGAAGCAGCACATGATACAATCTCTGTTTTAAGAATCTGACTTTGGCCCAGTTACTCAGTATCTCTGACTTCCTTTCTTCTCCTGAAAATGGAGTTAAAAAACAAAACAAAAAACAAACGAAAAACTCCCATTGCCATGTCCTTCCAAGAGGTTGCTGAGGAATCATATATAATGTTCATCATAATACATGGCTCCAAGGAGAGTTGGATCAATGTTGAATTGATTTGAATTGTTCAGTAACAATATGAACACACGTTATAAGCCATAAAGCATGTCACACATATGTAAGATTTTATCCACATCATCATTTTCCCAAAGCCCAGATTCCTTCACAAGAACAGATAAGATAATAGGCTACAAATGCCTTGAAAATCCATCCCCATAAAAAGCACTATATTTCTGTTCACTTGTTTATTAGAGTCAAGATTTCATTTCTTTATTCCACAGTACCAACTTATTCTTTATTTTTGACCTGGGACACATCAACTAGACTCAAGTTTGCTATTTAACCCTAAGAAATAAAAATATCCAGAGAAAATATGATGGACAGGATTGGGATTCAGGTTAGCAAGTGTGTGCCTAGAACTGGGCACTTTCTCACCTCTCCTCTGCAGCAGGTGGGAGCTTGTCCCCATCAGTCATAAATCCCCTATGAAGGACTTGTGAAGAATAATACTGACAATGATGATGATAACAAATGATTAGTAATGCATATAGATTTATATACACACATGTGTATATATAGCCCTTTGCTTCTTTTCTCAAAGCATTTTTTTCTATCTATTGTTTTAATGTAGCTCACACTCATGCACAGAGGCAGAGTGGGAGTGTTCTAATTGGGGAAAGGGCCATGAAGCACTTAAGTGGTTTGCCTCAAGGTCGTATGTGAGTGATGGAAGGGGTGAAACCAGGTCACAGAGTCCCTAAATCCTGAACCAGCACAGTGTTGAGACCCCTCAGCTCCCCTGGGAGGCTTAGGAGAGAAAACTGGGATTCTAAATAAATAGGAATTAGAGCGCTGTGAGACTTTACAGAGTCTCTGATCCATAGAGTCTAGCCCTCTTCCCCCATTTTGCACACACAGAAACAGGAACTCAAGCAGGAGCACACATGGGCAAGTAATCCTCCTACCACCTGCTCAAGTACCTTTAAAGTTCCTGCGCCCTGCCTGTCAACCCCATAGATAAGCTGGGGGCTGCAGTGCCTGGGAAGACAAAAAAAAAAAACCCCAGCAGTCTGCAGTTTGCTGCATGGCCAAAGAGGGGATAGGACTAGGAACAGCTCTTCAGTAAGCTGAGAGTTTTTTTATTTTTTAAACTTTCATTGGGGTATACATGCTTTACAATGAGGTGCTCATTTCTGCTGTATAGCCATGGGAATTGGTCATATGCGCCATTTGCAGAGATGTGGATGGACCCAGAGACTGTCACATAGAGACAGTTTTCTCTTTTAGATCCTAAGGAGGTCTCTGGGACCTTGGCGCTGAACTTGGGCCAGCCATGCATTTGCCCTAGGCCTCTCTTGCCCTCCTCTCTTGCTTTGAGAAAAGTAGCAAGGGGCTATATACATACACACGTGTGTGTGTGTGTGTGTGTGTATTACTAATCATTTGTTACTATCATCATTGTCAGGGGTTTAGACATAGTGAATCTCTGAGTTCTTTCCAACGTTAGCATTGTTTGATTCCACCATGTGTGCATTGGATAGGATATATCTGGCCATTTTGATTATACATTGAGTCCTTCGTAATGTAAAAGGCTCCTACATTTTGGCCCATGGAATGCACGTTGTTTCCTTAGTTTCAGATATGGACACCCTCTGTGGAAAAACACAAATTTTTCTATGATTTTCCAGGAACCACCTCCTTCTCCCAAACCCCTAACTTCACCTCCAGTAACTCAAGAGTTTTATCTGCCCTAGAACATTATTTCCAAAAGTTTAGGAGAAAACAAAGTAGATGCATATTGAGGACCCAACATAACAACAGACACTATGCAACCAGATAAGAGAAGCACATATAAAGAATAAGAAAGAACCCAGCATTTAGTAAGTTGCCCACTAAAAGCTGGTTTTTGCTGCTGTCATCATCATCACCATCCATGTCACCACATCAAAACTGGTCATTTCCCAGAAGAGGTTGCTTTATCTCACCTATCTCTCACAACAACTGAACAGAGGAGAAACTTTTATTCCCACCTTTTACAGATGAGTCAAATGGAACAGAGGGAGATTGTGTAATTGGCCTGAGCTCACACAGCCAGTCCTCAAACCCGGAAGGACTGGTTCATAGAAGGCATCTTTAAAGCACTGCACTAGCTGCACTGACCTTCTATATAGCTTGGCAGCTAGACACATTATCTTGTCCAATTTGAGCCTAAAATGTGATGTAGCTCAGAGGTAGCCAAGTTCACTGGGATGGACATGAGTTTTGGGGTAGGACCCTGATATCCAGGTGTGAGCCTTCTGTTCTTGGCCTGCCCTGGGGCCAAGCTTCTCTGTGGGTGAAATGGCTAAAAATACCCACCCAGCTCTTCTAGAAAGGACATGAGGGTCCAACGGGATCATGGATGAGAATATACTTTGTATTTTGTAGCCTTCTACTCAGATGCATGTGTTCATCTCATTGATATTACAGTCTGGTCCCAGTTTCCAGGGGGTCAGCCACAGAGAAGCCTGCTCAGGCTGTAACATCTCATTAGAGGCTGAAATTTGGATTCAGGGAGAGGAGAAGGGAGGGGGCGAGAGCTGCCCTCCGCTGACTAGGTTCCTACCGCTATCTGTATTCAGAGCGGCTTGCTGGTACCTTGGCAGTGCTGCTTGGTAGGGCATCTCTGACTTTGATGTTGCGTGTGTCAACATCCTAATCGGGGGGCGCAGCTGAGATCGAGTGTGAGTTTGGAGAGACGTCTCATGACAGGTTTTGCCTAAAGATGTTTCGACAGAAAACTCTTTAGAAATAACAAAGGTAGTTTAAGCATTGCACAGGGAACCCGGGGGCTTGGGTAGCCGCTCAGCTCGATGCTGGCATGCAGACAGCGTCCTCGTCTCCTTTCCTTCCCCCGCTGCACATCTGCGAGAGATCAGAGCTTGTCACTGCAGTACAGTACTGTGTCCAGTTACACTGACGTCCTGCCCACGTTGACAGCAATAATGGAAGGACAGGAGGCTGTTTCCTTCTAGAAAGTCCACATCGGAAAACCTTAGAAAGTCACTCCTTCTTCTTAAAATGTAAATCAAATTGCCTTGTTCTGCTATTTAAACCCCCACCCCCCGCTCCCCGGCTTCTCATCATGCTTAAAATAAAATCCAGAAGCCTTCCATGACCCGGATGTTGAGCCTGCTCTGACTTCTGCTGACCTCTCTCACCTCACTGTGCAGGAGCCCCACGGGCCTTCTCTCTGTACCTCATGCATGCCAAGCTTTCTCCTACTTCAGGGGCCATGTGCCGAGAGCTCTTCCTGCCTGCACCTGTCTTATCCCCAATTTTCCATGGTTGGCTCCTCCAGTTTGTCTCAGAAGTCTCTACAGCCAGGACTTCCAAGACTTTCCTTTTTGGCCTCCATTCATCCCCAAATCTGTCCCCACCATATCACCTTGCTATATCATCTTCCTAACACATAGTTACTCATCTACTTAGGGGTGGTCTTACTAGAAGATTAGTGCCTTGACAGTAGCGACCCTCACTATATTTCAAATATTTAGCATATAAGAGCAGAGGTGCTATGACACAGAATAGATGGGCAATGGATACACATGCAACACATTAAAGAGTCCCTCCTCCTAAAGACTGAGAAGGAAGAAGCAGCAAAGAGTGGCCATCACTGCCCTGTTTTCCCTCTGAAGGTTTTAGGTTAGCATCTTTGGGCTAGGCTAGGGCTTTGTCAAATTATAGCACCCAGGGATTCTTGGCGGGGTATTCATAGATTCCTGGGAAGTCAGCAGATGGGGATCAGGGTGTCTGGAGCAATGTGAAAGTGTAGGCATACTTCTGGCAAGAATGTTTATGGCTTTTATCAGTTGCTCAGAGGGATCCCTGACTCACTGGTGGCTCTCATCAGCTTTTCCTTTTAAGTAGCTTAGGTATGGAGGGATGTGAAGTGAACCTAGAAAGAGGATGGATTGATGGTCTCAGCACCACCTTGAAGCTCTTTCTCCTTTTTCGCTATTGGCATGACTCCATTGTTCTGCCACAGAACACTGGGCAGCTTCCCCTTCTTAGCACCAAAGCAACTCTTTCCTACTTATTTGTTTCCATTGCATATCCTGAGTGCCAGAAGCTGGAATCAGACTTCCACATGAATCAAAGAATTTAAGAGTTGGGAAGGCACGTAATTCAATGTTTATGAGCCATGATGTTCAGCAGATTTTTCTAGGGAGCTTTTTATAACCGTGTGCTTCCACCAGTCCCTATCCTGACTTTTTTACTCAGTAAGATTAGAAACAAGATATATTCATCTCCTAGGGCTGGTGGAACTAAGTGCCACAAACAGGTGGCTTCAAACAACAAGAATGTATTGTCTCACAATTCTGAAGGCTGGAAGTCTGAAATCAAGGTGTGGGTAGGGTCTTGCTGCCTCTAAAAACTGTAAATGAGAATCCTTCCTCTTCTCTTCCTAGCTTCCTGTAGTTGCCATCAATCCTTGCCATTCATCAGCTCACAGATGCTGAGCTTCAGTCTCCATCTCCATCATCACACCATGTTTTCCCTTCATGTACCTGTGTCATCTCTTCTCAGAAGGACACCATCATATAGGACCAAGGGCGTTCCCTACTCCACTGTGACCTCATCTAACTAATTACATGGGCAATGATCCTATTTCCAAATAAAGTCACGTTCTGAGGTCCAGGGGGTTGGGACGTAAACATATGTTTTGAGAAGACACAATTCAACCCATGAAAAAGAATACTGGAATCTGTTTTTAAAAAAAAATTCTTAGTGAGAGATATTGCCCTTATCTATCCCTTCAGTGAACAGATGGGAAACTCAGGCCCAGGGAAGGGATGAGTCCAGAGCCATGCAGAGACTCAGTGACAATGTCACAACAGGATGCCAGGTATCATCACTCCCCCAGCATCTCTTCCAATAAGACAAACTGCCTTTCGGTCTTCAGACGTGGTGGTCCCCACATTGATTTATGAAGATGAGCATCTAAGTGGGTATTTCCAGTTGCCCATGTCTGCCCACAAGGCCTCATTTACTTGCCCCATGGTTTCTCTGGGGGCCTCAGTGGATCCTTTGGTCCTATCACCTGTCTTCATCATGAAGGGGAAGGTTTCAGCAAGGCGGTCCACCACAGCAGTCATGGACCCACATCCTGCGTTCCTCCCAGCTGTGCCTGTGTTGGTCCAAATTCTTGTGGTTACTGAATGGTATTTAGATGAGATGTGGGAAGACTTCCTTGCTCTTCTGTCACTTACTCAGAACACAACCATATGGTGCATGTCAGCACGGTCCTTTCACTTGGGTTCTCATGTGAGTGGGTTCTTGGGAAAAGAAATTAACATCTGGAAAGGCATCCTGAGCCTTGCACATAGCATTTGAGATATTACTCCGTGGAAATATTGGTTGTCATGCTCCATTTGTGTTCCATCCCACTGTATTTTTATGCTGGAAGTCTGTATGATCTGTGGATCCCCATCTAAACCAGTTCTTACAAAGCAGATGCATTTAAGCTCACGGATCTCAGAGTAAGCAAACATAAAGTGTTTAATCTATTATTAATCATCCAGTTGCCAAAATGATAACACTCTCAGCGGGGGGAGGGGGGGGGGAAATGGGGGCGGGGGGGGAGTTGAGGAAGACATCAATATTTATGGCCTCGTTAGTGAGTGCATATTTTCTTTCTCTCTCTTTCCCTTCTCCTCCACTTCTTAGGATAGGAAAAGAAATATGGAGTCTGTTATGCTTTATGCAATTGGTGATGGACAGGGAGGCCTGGCATGCTGGGATTCATGGGGTCGCAAAGAGTCAGACACGACTGAGCAACTGAACTGAACTGACTGAGTAACAGGCAGAAAGGGCTTCCCAGGTGCTATTAGTGGTAAAGAACCTGCCTACCAATGCAGGAGATTTAAGATGTAGGTTCGAGCCCTGGGTCAAGAAGAACCCCTGGAGGAGGGCATGGCAACCCACTTCAGTATTCTTGCCTGGAGAATCCCATGGACAGAGGAGCCTGCCAGGTTATCGTCCATAGGTTCACAAAAAGTTGGATATGGCTGAAGCGACTAAGCATGCATGCAATGCATGCACAGGGCAGAAATGTCATGTTCTGGAAGAAGACAAATCCAAAATGGTATTGCAGATTTGTTTGTGACTACTGGCTGTTAGAGCTGCAGTCACCTCTGCCAGGTTGAGTTAGCAAAACCAGTCTGCAATCCATGGTAACACAGTGGGAGAGCTTAGGCACAGAAGGACCTAGAACATCATCTGTTAAGAAGAATTCATTTTCTGGATGATGCAGCTGAGGCTCAGAGAGGGCAAGGGGCTTCTTTTGTGACCACACATTTATTTATTACTCAACAAAGTTTAACGGGATGCCTTCTACCTGTCAGACAATGTGTGAGCTCCCAGGGACACCAAGATAAATCTTAACATGCTCCATTTACGGTGTTAGGTATACTCTAAGTCCTTTAAATAGTCTCTTCTGCTAAAAACCCTCCAACAGTTTCCAACTGCACTTGGAATAAATGCAGGTGCTTTGCCTACAAGGATCCATGTGACCTTGCTCTGACCTCACTTCACTTTATTCTCCCTCTCCTTCCTCCTGCTCCAGCCTCAGTGACTTTCATTGTTATTATTTCTGGAATATACACCAGGCTCATCACCCCTTTAGGTCTTTGAGCCAGCTGTCCACTCAGCCTAGATTACTCTTCCCTTCATCATTTCTGGATACTTATTCAAGGCCTGAGCACAAAGTTCACTTTTTTAGAGATTCCTTGACAATGAATTACCCACTCCCACCCCCTTAGTCACTATCTCTTAGTCAACCTATTTTAGTGCCTTTCTACACAGCAATATGCTGATAAATGCCTAACCCCTGGACCTACTGGGGCCGAGGTAAGGGATGCTAACTTGTAGCATTCACTAATTTCCTAGTGTAAATACTTCCACTACAGCTCATTTAATGCTCCAGGTTATCCACATTGTCGAATGTGAAATTGGGAAGAAATACACTGAGTTCACTCTTGTGAGCCAATGTGAGCCAGCCCTGGCACACATCTTACTGTCTGAAATTACTCTGTTTATCTACTTGGAATTCTTTCTCCTTCCCAGGCAATATAAGCTCCGAAAGAGGAGGAACCTTTTCCATTTTCTTTCCAACTGTATTTCTAGCATCTAAAGCACAGCCAGGAATATGATGCTCACTGAATCAATAACTGGAATTGATTATGAACGGTTGAATGAATGAGAATCCTCACAGTCACTCTGTTAATTAGGTTCAACTATTACCCTTATTTGTCAAAGACATCAAAATGCAGAGACAGATGCAGTCCCTTGTCCAAGTTTACAGTCAGTACATGAAGAGCCAGATTTGAATCCAGACATATTATCAATATCTCCAGAGTCCCTGCTCTACATCCCAAGCTGATGATGTCCTTACTCTCAAAGAGCTTATAATCTAATGGGAAAAAAAGATATTTGAACATAAAGAAATAATGTGACACGACAGAAGTGTGCAGAATATACCCTACAGGAGCTAGTCGTTTAGAGTAGATCTAATGCTTCTGGGGAAGAGTGAGGGTGTCCCGATGGTCAGGTGAGGCCATGTGACAAAGGTACTATCTGGTCAATGCCTTGGAAGATGTCATCAGTGCTTTTATCACCATGCCTAGTTGATCCCCACCTGGGGCAACTAATGTTACAAAATCTCCCTGCATCAGAAAGAAGAATCAGGTTTCACTCAAATGTAAAGGAAACTGCAGCAGTGTCAGTGACAAGACTTGAGGATAGACTGGATATTTCAACAGCCCAGGAAATCTGATAATCTACCTGGGGCACAGGTCCCTACAGGGACTTAACTTCTCCCTGCCGCTGTTCTCCTATGAGATTCTCTGATGAAGTGTGTTTTGCTCTAGGCTAAATGGCTTGCCCATTTTTGTCTCTGATTATTTCCTTCTTGTTTCAGAATTTCAGGTGGCTAGTGACCACAGATGTTATGAGCGCCAAGTATACTATTGCAGGCTGTTTGATTTGTTCAGTAGCCAGGCCTGAGCACCACAGAGCTATTAGGGACAACCGTCTAAACCTTAGCATTCCCTGCCTCTGCTTCTCCCCTCCCCAACCCCAAACCTACCTTGGAGCCTTTTGTCAACACTTCCATCATACCTTTCTGTTCGTTCCTACTGCTCTCGTCCTGACCCAGTATTCATTTACCCAGCCATTCACTCACTCATTCCACAAACGTTGGATGCCCGCCCTGTGACAGGCAGTGCAACAGGCTCTGGGAACACAGTGATGAGCCAAAACAAACATGACTCCTGCCCGAAAGGAGCAGATATTCTAGAGAAGGCCAACAGCAGCTCAGTGAATAATCACAAGGATGAATGGATCATTTTACCTGGGATGGATGTTACAAAGGTGAGTATGCATAATGCTGGGAGGGTCTCTGACAGAGCATTTGACATAAACAGAAATACCAGGCAAGACTTCTCGAGGCACGTAACATTTAAACCAAAATCTGAAGGATGAGGAGAAGGAGAAGTAATCAAAAGGAGGAAAAATCATTTCTGCCAATCAGAACAACATGTACAAATGCTCTTTGGTGTCAGGGAGTGTAACTCTGACCAGCTGTGAAAGCAGCCTGGTTTGGATGGTGACAGAGAACGGAGGTGGAGAGTGGAAAGAGATACGGTTGGGCAGGCATGGAGGGGCTGTGCAAGGACACTGGCAGGCCAGAGTAACCTCCAGGTCTAGACACCTGAAGGAATCCATTTTTGTTCTTCCCTATGTCTCCCCTTTTGGCTCATCCTATGTGCCCACTGCCAAATTCCTCTTTCTAAAGCATTGTTGTTGCCTTTTCTGTTACTCTCCTATTTCAAAAATTACCCAGTGCTTTCCACTCCCTACAGTGTGAAGCCTGAATCCACTGGCATCCAGAATGTCTATAATTCAGCACCAACTAAGCTTTTAGCTGTCATCTCTCACTGTGGGGAAATCATATGGTATACATTTTGAGAGCAGGGGCTCAATAGTCAAATAGCCAGTGTGAATCTCAGTCCTTCCACTTTCTACCTCTGTGACCCAGGACAGATTATTTAATCTTGCTGAGTCTGCCTCTTTGCGTCTTTTAAATAGGATCAAAATAAAAGATTAGATCAGATAAGTATATAAAGCCTTGTGCATAATCCATAATACAGAAAGTACTGATTTAATAATAACCTATTAGACTCTGTGGTCTACTCACCATTGCCCATTCTCTTCTAATGTCTCCTAGCCAGTGAGGCACTATTTTTCTTGCCAATAACAGCTGCTTCTGAATCTATCCAAATGCATCTATCCACAATGCATCACCAGATCAATACCTGTCTCCCAAATTACCACCATCTCTCTCCCAATCCTCCCTCTACCACCAGCTTTATAGGAAGGATGCTTTATCTAAATTCCTAAAAAAGTTTTTTGATATTTTTATTTGTATTAAATTATTATCTTTTATTCATCTTTCAGCTTTCGTATGAGTGTCTTCTTCTTCATTCTCTCTTATTAGCTTCCCAAGGTCAGGTATCAGGCCGTGCACTGGTCTTAATACTCTCATCACACCTAGTACAACACATAGAACACGGCTCTTCATACAGCTTCCTGGAACAAATGAATGATGGAATAAAAGAGTGAAAGGAGAAGGGGTCAATTTTTATAGTGCTATAAGTGGGGAAAAAAAGAGAAGTTCATCGAAGTGTACAGAAAATAGAATTCTACCCCTCTCTTTGAGCTTATTCATTTATTTGTAAGCTGGGGGCTGTGTTACATATTGTCTGTTTAGTCTCGTGAGTATGTTAACATCATTAAGATGAAGTTTATGAAGTAGTTGTACTGTCTGGAGGAAAGATGGTATAGACATTTAAAACATTATGTATAATCTCTTCAGGAAGAAAAGAAGGAAAAACATGCATTTTGTGAGGTGCCTCAATTTCAAATCACTTGAGTGGAAGGTACCCAAAAGACTTCATACACCTCTTCAAGTATGAATTAGTTTGTACTTTTCAAAGCCCCTGATGGAGTCTTTTCATTTTAATTCAGAATATTTTGGAGAATTTTGCCTTTAAAATCTAAATAAAATAGTTCCCACAGTTGTTCTGCCAAAGCTACAGTACTAGACATAAATATAATTATAAAGAGTATGTTATCAGTTTCTCAGGCTGACATCAACTACCCAGAAACCTTTTATCAGGGAATTTGAATACTTGAATGTATCACCAATTTAGTTGCTCAGTCGTGTCTGACTCTTTGCGACCCCATGGACTACAGCACACCAGGCTTCCCTGTCTATCACCAACTCCTGGAGCTTGCTCAAACTCGAATGTATATCTCTTTGTTTAATTTGGTGTTTTATTTTGATCATCATAAAAAAATAAGGAGTGTATCTTAGAATGATTGCTTCATAAGTGAGTACTGCCACAAATTCAGAGTCCTTGCTGGTATCTCTATCTAATATCACAAAGGCACAGAAATGATGCACAGTAACATAATGCAGGGTGAAGACTAGCTGACATAATGATGTACTATATGGGAAAATGATAGGAATACCAAACCACCTTACCTGCCTCCTGAGAAATCTGTATGCAAGTCAAGAAGCAACCGTTAGAATCAGACATGGGATAACAGACTGGTTTAAAATTGGGAAAGGAATACGTCAAGGCTGTATATTGTCACGCTGCTTATTTAACTTATATGCAGAGTTCATCATGCAAAATGCCAAGCTGGATGAAGTACAAGCTGGAATCAAGACTGTTGGCGGACATATCAATAACCTCAGATATGCAGATGACACCACCCTAATGGCAGAAAGTGAAGAGGAACTAAAGAACGTTTTGATGAAGGTGAAAGAGGAGAGTGAAAAAGTTGGCTTAAAATTCAGCATTCAAAAACTGAAGATCATAGCATCCGGTCCCATCACTTCATGGCAAATAGATGAGGAAACAATGAAAACAGGGAGAGACTTTAGTTTCTTGGGCTCCAAAATCACTGCAGATGGTAACTGCAGCCAAAAAATTAAAAGACACTTGCTCTCTGAAAGAAAAGCTATGACCAATCTAGGCAGAGTATTAAAAAGCAGAGACATTATTTTGCTGACAAAGGTCTATACAGTCAAAGCTATGGTTTTTCCAGTAGTCATGTATGGATGTGAGAGTTGGACCATAAAGGAGGCTGAGCACCAAAGAATTGAAGCCTTCAAACTATGGTGGTGGAGAAGACTCTTGAGAGTACCTTGGACAGCAAAGAGATCAAACCAGTTAATCCTAGAGGAAATCAACCCTGAATATTCATTGGAAGGACTGATTCTGAAGCTGAAGCGCCAATACTTTGGCCACCTGATGCAAACAGTTGACTCATTGGAAAAGACCCTGATGCTGGGAAAGACTGACAGCGGGAGGAGAAGGGGATGACAGAAGATGAGATGGTTGGATGGCATCACCGACTTGATGGACATGAGTTTGAGCAAGTTCCGGGATATGATGAAGGACAGGGAAGCCTGGCGTGCTGCAGTCCACGTGGTCGCAAAGAGTCAGACATGACTGAGGGACTGAACAACAAGAGGGAAATACTGGTGGAAAAAGAGGGAAATACTGGTGAGAGCACCAAATCTTCACACACAAAGGACACAGAACTTTAGGCATGCTGAACTCACAAAATCTTTGTAATAACACAGGGTCATACTGGTGTCATCAACATATTTTGGAATCAGCAAATGGCATAGTTTGTCATATTAAACCTATGTTGGTAATCCAAAACACATTGGTCAAATCATTTGTGTCTCATTTGTATATTTTCTTCTGTTCTGTAATTCTACAGAGGCAATAAGCAGAGAGTTGCACTCTGTTTTAATGTTTGTACATTTTTAGTTCAGCTCAGTTCAGTCACTCAGTCATGTCTGACTCTTTGTGATCACATGGACTGCAGCACACCAGGCTTCCCTGTCCATCGCCATATCCCAGAGCTTGCTCAAACTCATGTCCATCAAGCCAGTTATAACAAAAATTATTTGTCAACACTGTAAGTCCAAGACAGTTTCCTTTCAAATGGGCCCATAAATTACATAAGTTTGAGAAAACTGCATGAGTAGGTGATAGTCAAAGCCTTCATGAGAGAGCTGCATTACAGCCAAGCTTTAGTACACCAAGTCTACAAAACGTAAAGGTGAGGGTCAAAAGTGTCAAGAATTCCAAGTATGGAAACCACAGGTTTCCAGGAAAGAGTAAAATACTGAAGTTCTAAAGAGGTGTTCAAGGTTGGGTGAAGTGGAGAATTCAAGATGGAGAAGGACACTCAAGTCCTGAAAATGTTTCTGATGAACCCCTAAAATAACCTACCTCAACCAAGTCTTATGTGAGTGTACGTGCCTATGCGTTCATGTGTTTCTGTACTGTGTGTGTGGCATATTCATGTGTTTGTGTGTGTGTTTTGTATGTTCATGTATTTGTATGTATGTGTGCATGTGTCCTGTATCTGTGGTATGTTCACATGCTTATATACTATGTGTGTGGGGTATGTTCATGTGTTTATATGTGTGTGTGGAGGGGTATGTTCATGTGTTTGTCTGTATGCATTTCTCCCTTCCTCAGTATTTTGGAGATCCCCTCCCTACTAGGCTGCTTTTCTAATTTCCCAATCAAAAATTCTGTAGAAATAGTACTAATTTTAAAGAAATTCACTTTGCACCCATATTTTCCAGAAAGTCTTTTTCAAACAAGGGCATCCTTATTTCACCTCTTGAAAGCTGTCCTCTATACTAAGAGACTGTATAGGCAGTAAACCTGTATTTGCTAATTTCTAAACTTTATTTTCAGCTTCCTGTGTTTATAAACGTTTGTTCTCATTTAGGGTGTATATAGTACTTGTTAGAAGGACACCCTTTTTTTTGTTTGTTTTTTTCTTACCCTTTCAAAGTTGAGAAGAATATTTGTAAGAGTGTGAAAAGGTCTAAGCATTGTACCTTTGACGGAGTATTGTGTTAATTGCAAGCACTGCAAACGTGGGTTGCTATTTTATGGCTGTTGTCCGTGGTGTCAAAAGATTTAGCTACTTCCTGACCCAGTCCTAGTTATTCAGGAGCTGCTGAGCAGAAATTTGAAATTGCTTTTCAGACCGTATTTGAAGAGGGCAAAAGGGTAAGTACGGAAGTCAACTAGATCTTCCTGGTTTAAGCAGAATCCTTCCCATAATTTTCCCCAAATCCAGTTTAAGCCTCATTTTATATCAGGATTTTTTTTCCTGACTTTTTTATTGACTTTCCTTAGGGCGTGGAAACAGGTTTACTTTGTAGACCACTTTGAGCTTTTCAAAACCATTCCAAGGATATCCACCCAAGAAATGGCCAACGTTTATTAGATACTAACTTGCCACTCAATACTATGGTAAATATTCGAGGTGTCCCACTGAGTATCACACAACAGCCCTGACCAACATCCTCCATTCCAGGTCGGTTAGATCCTTATTCACAGGGTCTCATGGTACCTAAATTCCATGCACAACTCTATATCACATTATTAATTACTGTATTAATAATTGCAATTAATAATAATAAGTATTTATCTCAGGTATGCTTTATCTACCCAAGGGGGACAGAGGTGGTATCAGTTTTGCATACCGCTAAATTCCTACATTCCAGTTTAATGTCTAGCACTAAAAAAAAAAAAAAAGATATTCAATAGAAATGCACTGAAATGAATGAGAAAAGGAATAAATGATGATCTCTGAGAGAGCTGAATGAGTCTGAGAAGTATATTATTGTTTGAGGAAACAAGGAAAGCCTTGAAAGAACTCAGGACTGCATACAGGCAAGCACCTGTGATAAGTGTCCCACACAGGGCAGAAAGTAGGGCAGACTATTAAGTATAAACTAAGAAAGTAGAACAATCTCTTGTGATCGCAACATGAAAGTGAAAGCCCAAACCAGGATGCATCTCACAAGACAGAGAGCATCTTAGGAAAATGTGCTTTAACTGCACCAGGCAGAAAAAAAAAAGGCTCTCCCCTGGACAGTGAGGGAAAGGAAAGCAAACGACTAGTTTAAAAAGGCAAAAACATCTAGGGCTGTATGTCTTTAATACCCAGAGTGAAAGTTCTATTGCTTAAACATGTGACTTCAGGAAGGAGCTGGAGAGGAGTGAGAGAAAGGCTTAAAGGGCTGATGAAAGATGATTTTAGGAAATGGCTCTTTCATTGCAAGAGGCTGTGTACTCCATGTACGCTGCTATTTTTCAGAACTCACAAAACGTGGTAGAGGTTAAAGAGCATTCCTGAAACTGGCAGATCATTCTAGATTCCACTTAATCCCTGCCCACACACCTGACAGCATAAATTAATTTTATTGCTTCTTCTCCATCGAGAGTGGACAGAGCCTCAGACTGCAAGTCAGGAGCCCCAAGTCTAGTCCTGGCTGTGGCATCATCTGCTTTTTGTGATTCTGAGCAGGTCACTTGACCTTTCACATCCTCTGTCTCCTCTTCCAAAAATTGAAGAGAGAGGATTACTCATTGTTCCAGTCATTGCTGGGTAGGATAAGAATATTTTTAAATTCCATTTTCCCCCGAAGTAATACATTACAACTTATAAAACCAAATTGTATTCTAAGTAATTAAACAAAATTCAGCATTTCCTTCCCTCATCCAATCCTATCTCAGATTCCAGCTCAGGAGAATCATTCTAAATTTTTTGCTATTTTTTCTGATATTTCACCTTCCTATCCTTTATACTTCCTTTTCCTGATTTCCTATTCTAGATGCTATTTATTGAATTTCTACTATGACACATGAGGCATGAGGGTTGAGCTCACACATCCTTGACCCATTCACCCCCATTCACATGGCTCCCATTTTCACAACATCATATTTTTGTGACATTAATACTTATATAACTATACATGTTTATAACTACATAAATACCTTCACAGTGGAGCTAAATAGTGTACTCTGAAACTTTGGTTTTCCTGCTCTGTTTATATCATTGTTTGCTTGTTTTGTTGATTTTTTTCTATGTATTTTATCATTGACTCACACCCAAACTTGCAGAGCAAACTGCAGAACTCCTCTTAGCTATATGTGCACATATGAGATCTCTCAGCTTCATTGCTTACTCTCTCCTAGATCTCGCAGTTTTCACTGTTTTCCTGGAGACCCCCACCCCATCCCTGGTCCTTCCTGCCCCAGCCTGGCCTGGCTGGACCTGTTGAGCCCAGCAGGAGAGCTGGCTTCTGGGACTGGATCTCTCATTCTCTAATTTTGGCTCTCCTGGTTTCCATATGTCATCCTTCCTCATGTTTTCATCAACTCTCCCAGGTCAGTGGATTGTGTCCTCTGGTACCTCCTTAAGAAAGAGTAAGTGAGAGAGAAATTTCTAGGTCTTGCATATCTGAGAAGGCTTTTATTCCACCTCAAACTCCATTGATTGGGGATTAAATGCAAGCTTGGAAATAATTTTCATTCAAAAGCTTACAGATATTTCTTTCCAACTTTGCAGATATAGCTCCATTAACTTCTCTTTTCCACTGGAGCTGATGATAGACAAGCCTATTCTGAGCACTCCTCCTTTCATGTGATCTCCTTCCCTTCTCTCCCTGCAGAAGCTGTAATGATCGCCTCTATGTCCCTCAAATTGTTAACAGATATGATGGACTGTGGTTTAAAGTGTTTTTAATTCATGGGTCATTCATGAGGCTAGGCATTCTGTGAGATTTTTCAATTTGAGAATTCAGATCCTTCACTTTTAGGAGAATGTCTTCTGTAATTTATTTAACAGTGTCCCTCTCTCCATTTTTTCTCTCCTTCACTTTCATTTCCTACTAGTTGTATGTTGGACTTCTAAGACTATCTATCAGACTTTAAGTTATTTTCTAGGTGCTTCCCTGATACCTCAGTTGGTAAAGAATGTGTCTGCAGTGTAGAAGACTCGGGTTCGATTCCTGGGTTGGGAAGATCCCCTGGAGAAGGAAATGGTAACCCACTCCAGTATTCTTGCCTGGAGAAACCCATGGACAGGAGCCTGGCAGGCTACAGTTCATGGGGTCGCAAGAGTTGGACATGACTTAAGCTATTTTCTGGGTGTTATCTTCAACTTTACATTTCAGCATTTTTATTAGCTCATCTACTTATTTATTATATTGAATTTCCAGAGTTCTTCCTTATTTCTTTATTATACCTTCATAATAGCATCCTATTCATGATTCTCATCTCTCAAATAAGAGTATCGTTTTTTGAAACATTATTTTGGTCCCTGAAATGTGCTTGTTTCCTGTGATTTACATTTTTCTGTTTGTTCATTTTAGTTGCTATCCTCCCATGCTTAGAGACCCTTGACTTTATTCTTAAGGGTTCCCCAAGAGCACTAGTGGTAAAGAATCCACCTGCCAATACAGGAGATACAGGAGATGTGGGTTTGATCCCTGGGTCAGGAAGATCCCCTGGAGTAGGAAATGGCAACTCAGTCCAATATTCTTGCCTGAAAAATTCCATGGACAGACAAGCCTGGCAGGCTACAGTCCATGGGACTGCAAAGAGATGAACACAACTGAGCAAACACACACACAACTATCTATTTTTATAAATGCCAAAAAGTCAATAGGATGGTCTGCATGAGAGGAGGAAGATGGCCAATAGGTGGGCATCCCCCACACCAGGTATACCTAGCGACCCAGTCTAGAATCCCCTCACTTCACCTCCACTGCCGCCTCCAGTCTGCTGCTTGGCTGAAAAGAAGGCTGCATGCGTGGCTGCATGAGCTGGGAGAGGGGTTCTGCAGCTTTCTATCAGTTTTCCTCCTGTTGTACCTCAGCACTTTGTACTAGAGTCTCTAGTACTTCAAATCGCTATCCCTTTCTGGTGACCTGTGGTATTACTAGCTTCTCTTACTCTCTTATTGTCATCCACCCACTTTCCCTGCCAACAGGCAAGCTTCAGCTTTACTCACCTTGCTTATATCAGCTACCTTCTATGTATCCGCCTTACATCCTGCAAATGTTTTACTTCCTTTGCCTCCTCTTGCCTTTTCTCAGTGTCTCTTTGTTCTGTGGATTCCCACCTGTCTCATTCTTTTGCTGTGATTTTTGTGGGTTTTGGGGGAGACAGCAAAGACAAGCATGTATATTCAATACAGCATGCATTAGACAAGCACACAGTTGTGAAACTACCTTTTTAATGAACTTTTAATCATAGCTTTATATTTATAGAAAGGTCTCTAAGATACAGCTGCCCCCTGGTATCTATGATGGGATATCCCTAATATCAAAATCCACAGATGTTCAAGTCACTTATATTAAATGGCACAATGCAGTTGGCCCTCCAAATTTGAGACTTCAAATACAGAGGACTAACTGTAGTTGAGAGGGTTCTGGTATACCCCACACCCAGTTTTCTCCCTATAATTAAAATCTTACACAAGGATGGTCATTTGTCAAATTAAAGAACCAGCAGTGATGTATTATTACTAACGAATAAACTAAATATTTGTTTGGCTAACTCTTTGGAAAGAAGTCCCTATGCCCAGTCTACATTTAAGGAGTGGAGAATGAGGACCCATTTCTTTAAAGGCAGAGGACTTACATAAAAAACTTGGAATTCTGCCTGGGAGACTGTCTATTCTCACCCATTTATTTACCTATTTAATTATTTACTTACATAGATATGGATTCATGGATGTTTATATTATACTTTGGGTTATAATCTAATACTACTTTATTGATTTTGTGCCTCACATTGAGAAATGCTTTTGAATTGTAAACTCCTATTTAAAAGTAAGATATGATTTAGATAATATAATTCTATTTCTTAGAGTTCTTGAGCTCCGTATCACCTAACAAAGTGCTACACACAAAGTAAGAGACACATGGGATTTGAACATGAAATATTTGAGTGGCAAACTTTTTAATTTTAAAGATGCACTGAATCACTTCCAAAATGCCAGTGTCATATTCCATGATAGATGCATAAGGCCTCCCTCAAGGACCTGTAATCTTATAAAGAAAGTAAACAATACAGAATAATAAGAAAACAGGTCAGCACTTTACAAAGTACCAAGCTGTGTCACTTTCACAGTTTAAAAGCAACAAATCTCAGTGGCCTGGGTAATCAATCTGGATAGATTCATCATGGCATCCCAGAAGAGGCTCGAAATGATTTAAAGGGAGCAAAAGGGAATGAGGAGAGAGACTTTTAAGCACACAGAGTTTAACAAGCTTCCATCTATTCTATTTAACAGCTCCCAAAATTGTAAAATAGAAAACATTTTAAAATACACTTTCCATTTAGAAGTATATCCTACAGCCCGTTGTTTTGTATTTGCTTTTGTGTCTGCATGTGCGTTACAAAATCCCACAAACCATGATCCTTTGTTCATTTTACTGTGGTCTCCAGCTGACAAGACCTCTTCACATGATGCTTCAATGATCCCCACAGTAGCTCCTGTTAAAGAGGCAGATACAACGGTTGTCGCCTATAGCTCAATTTTGCAGACGGGGAAATGGAGACCCTTGATTTGCAGCAGGTCATGTAAGCTGCAAATTGAAGATGCAGATCTAAAACCCAGGGTTCCCAGCTCCAAATCCAGTGCTCTCTGTTCACCACCCTAGTGGGTCCTGTTGTGACACCAGGAAAGCTGGAATGGAGAGAGGGCGGGAGGGAGAGAGAGAGACCCTGAAATCTCAGCTAATGGCTTATGAATTCCCTCATGTCCTTGCTCTCCCTTCTCAAGTGATATTTGCTGCAATAGCCTCAAAGAGCAGAGCAGGTTAAGAGCGCTTTCTCCTTTCTTTAGCATCCATTCTGCATCACTGTTCTTTACCAAACATTGACTAGCAGTTCAATGGGAAAACACATGTGGCTTCCAAACCTGCTCCTATTTGTGGAAGCCCAGTCTGGATGCAGCTCAGCTGTCGTTCAGGCCAGTGGACCAGGCGAGTGGGAGAGACAGGTCTCTCCTCACCTGACACGCAAGCTTGCCCGGCTCCCCAGCCTCCCCAGCATCCTGCACACTTGGCTGTCTGCTAGGAACAGAGCAGAGAGAGCAAGCAAACATCAGCTGGAACGCTTCACCTTCAAGTGAATCCTTTGAAGGGTTCACTCTGTGGGAGAGAGTCGGTTTTGAAAATTTCAGCTCAGCAGAGCCTTATGCTCTGTTTTGAAGGGGCGCTTTGGTCAATAGAAATCTGGTCCTTAGAACTTGCTTTCCCTCTTCTCTTTTGTCTGTTTCAACACTTTGGGGACCACTTGAATATGAATTGGTTAATGACACTTTTAAGAGTCAGCATCTCTAGAGGTCTATGCTGTGGTTCCTGCACCCCCTTTGGCTATTTTTGAGAGTCTGTTCTTCTCTCTAGGACTGTTGCCCATGGAAGGGTCACCAAGTCCTTTTCAAGAACTCAGGCTCAGTAGTCAGACTGCTAGGGTTGTACTCTGCTGCCTCTGTTTCACAGACAAGATACTTAAGGGTATCTCTTACTTTCCTCATCTGAAAAAGACAACAAGAAGAGTTCTTGCTTCAGGGACTTCCCTGGTGGTCCAATGATTAGGAATCAGCACTCTTTCACTGCCACGGACCTGGATTCAATCCCTGGTCAGGAACTAAGACTCTACAAGCTGTACAGTATGGCCAAAAAAGCACAAAGGGCTTGCATCATTGTATCAGAGGGTCATGGTGAGCATTCATTGAGATAAGGCATGATTCCTAGCACCCAGAAGTGCTCTGAGAATGTTAGCACTATTATTAGCCTGTGTTGAGTAAACTTTGCTATTTCTAAGTACCACAGGAAACATCAAGATAGATAAAAGACCACCTCTGCCCTGAGATTGCAGTCCAGGAGGAGCTCTTGAGAATGGCATGCAAATAATCAGTCACAAATTATATATATGAGCCCAAACATACAAAGATTGTCAAAGAAGTATAGTCAAATTATCTGCTGGAAAAAATTGAGGAACAGGGAGATCACAACCTTTTCCTTTGATTCAAATGGTTTCAGAGATGAGGTAGCTGGAGCTTAGATTGTGGGTTGGGTTTAGTCTATCTTAGAGGGAAAAAAAAAGAAAAAAATATATATATATAAGCAAAGATAATAGGAGGGTTTTAAAACTACATTTTGAAAATACCAAATAGTCCATTTTCTGGAACACAGGGCAAATGGAGAAAATATGATAAACAAAACTGGCAGAGCATCTGTGCTTAGAATAGGGAGAGTTTCACATGAAAAGATGCTCAGTATCACTAATTTCTGGAGAAAGGCAAATCAGAACTGCAAAGGTGCCACTTCACACCAGTCAGAATGGCCATCATTAAAAAGTCTATAAATAATACATGCTAGAGAGGGTGTGGAGAAAAGGAAACCCTCCTATATTCTTGCTGGGAACATAAACTCGTGTGATCACTATGCAGAACAGTATGGAGGTTCCTTTAAAAATTAAAAATGGAGCTATCATATGATCTAGTAATCCCACTCCTGGGCATATATCCAGAGAAAACTCTGATTTGAAAACATACAAGCACCCCAGTGTTAATAGCAGTGCTACTTACAATACCCAAGACATGGAAGCAACCTAAATGTCCATCAACAGATGAACAGATAAAAAAGATGTGGTATATGTATACAATGGAATATTATTCAGCCATAAAAAGAATGAAATAATGCCATTTGCAGCAACATGGATGGAAATTATCATATTAACTGAAGTCAGAGAAAGACAAATATCATGTGATATCACTTACATATGGAATTTTTTTAAAAAAAAGTAAATTAACTTCTTTACAAAACAAACAGACTCACAAAAAAAACAAACTTATGGCTACCAAAGGGAACAGTGAAGAAGGGAGATAAATCAGGAGTTTGGGATTAATATGTACATACATACATGTACATACACATACACATAAAATAGGTGAACAACAAGGACCTACTGTAAAGCACATGAAACTATACTCAATATCTTATAATAATCTATAATGAAAAAGAATCTGAAAAAGAATATATGTATACACACATATATATGTGTAGCTAAATCATTTTGCTGTATACTTTGGTAATTTAATTTTTATTTTATATTGGAGTACAGTTAATTTACAATGTTGTGTTAGTTTCAGATGTACAACTTTGCTGTATAATTGAAACTAACACAACATTGTAAATTTAACTACATGTCAATTTAAAAAAGAAGAAGAAAATATGAAGAGCTTTGAATGCCCTGCTACAGAGCAGAGGGAATAACTGAGATCGGAGGGCAGCCTCAAGAACTGATTTTAATAATATATCGTATTTATCAGCCTTCCTTAACTACATTTGAAATTATACTTCCATCTCAGGAATCCCTCCATCCTTTCATTCATTAAGTATTAATATTTATTGTACTCCTGAGTTCAGTGGTCAACTAAAAATCACACAAAGTTGCCTGTCCATTTAATTTAATGGAATTAAAGTCAAACTACGGTAACTAGCATTAAGTAGCTTAGCTTTAATTGAGTTGACCAGAGTGGGGCTGCTGATTTCATATAATTTCCTTCCTTTGTGGCTGACTTGAGGTCCACTGCTAGTTCTAGCTTAATACTGTCTATCACTTCAAATAGATTCCTTTTATCCAAAGAAATTTACTAAGCATCTACTGGGCTAGGCACTTAAGAAAATGTGAAAGAAGTATAAGTCATAATACTTAACCTAAATGACCATAATACTCATAAAAATACTACTCATGAACAACACGTATGAAATTATTTCAGAGTGGTCAAGCCTGCCAGTGAAGTTGCCACCAATTGAAAACTAAAGTGACTGCATCTATATTACTGGGTGGTTGGGAAGGGCAAGATCATAGATGGTTAATGGTCCAGAGAAAGTGGGGCTTTGAAGTAAGTAAAAGGCAGGAAAAGAGGAGATGCTATGTCTGCGATAGCATGGGTAAAGGTCCTTAGGCATTAGTGTCACAGGGTAAAATGAAGAAAGCTACTAGCTTGACTAAAAAGTCTGTGCAGGGTGACAAAGTTGGTTAGATGAAGTAGGCAGAGTACTGAGTGCCTTGATGACCAACAGAGTTGGTCACAGGTGGTCCGTAGTGTGCATTTTCTCATTATCTCCTACTGACTGAGGACAGAAGTAAGGAGATTGTAAGGACTAGGTTTCCAAATACTAGGAAAATAGATTCTCTCTAATCCTGAGTTTCTTGAGAAGAGAAATGTCATGTATCCACCAGATTTTCCACCATAGGGGTTCATAAGGATCTCAGGCCATTGTACTCAAGGGGCTGACAAGTATAGGAAATGATAGTCTCAGATTTCAGACTGAAAAGGAAACATTCTGAATGGACTAAAGAGAAGTACCAATCTGTTCCTGGCCAGGTTAGGGCCTGGAGCCAAACTCATAAAGGAAGCAGCTAGATGTCCGCCACTTTGGAACTCTGCTGCTAAAAACTTATTTCAGAGTTCCCCTCTGTCTGGCAGCCCAGTAATCTGGGTTTAGGTGACCTTTGCACAGACACTGCCAACCCAGCAGACCTGGGAGGTGAAGCTTTCTGTTTATCTCAAGTTTAACTATAGGCTCGACTGTCAGAGTGGCATTGCACTCTGGGATCCCACTGGAATGGTCTCATCTCAGCCTCCAGGGACTTCCTTGTCTCAAGAGGAAGGCAGAAGTCTCAGCTAATCAGATGCTTGAGGGTGAGCTGATTCCCCCTGAGGTAGTGAGTTCTCCATTCCTGGAAATTTTCAAGCAGAGAATAATTTGGCAGGGATACCGTCAAGAGAATTCATTCAGCAGCTGGTTGGTCAGAATGATTATAGCTACCACTCACTGAGCACATCCTGGCTGCCAGGCTCTACATTAATATTTTATATACTTTCCCCATTGTGTCTCCAGGAGGTAAGGGATGCTGTTATCCCCATTATACAAAAAAAAGAAACCTGAAACCCAAAGAATTTGGTGTCTTGCAGAAGATCCTCTAGTCAATGAGTGGTAGAGTTAAGATTTGAACCAAACCTGTCCACACTTTTTTTTTTTTTTTAACTTTTTATTTTCAGAAAAGTATCCTGACGTTCACACTCTGCACCATGATACCACACTGGAGATGACTTGTAGCTATCCTCCAGCCCTGCTATTTCATAATCCCACTGCTAAGATGAAGGTGTCTTTGGTTCCTGACCTTTTACCGGGACATGAAGGGCTTAGAATTAACTTTCAACTTACTCTCATGTGTGGGTGTGTGTTTCCTGTTGTCAGGGTGCATGTCCAAGGCAAAGGTGAAAATCAAATCAGAGTTTAAAAGAAACAGGAGAAGAAGAGCAGAGAACACCTCTCCGCACAACTCTGGAGAGCCAGAGCTTGAACTGAAGAGCTCAGAAGTGAACTAGCTCATGGGCCAAGAGGCCAGAGACTGAGTCCTGGGACCCCAGAGTGCCAGATGGGAGAACCAGTTTGCTACCCAGCTCTGCCCATACCTTGCTCTCAGGATGATCTTAAGCAAGTCCCTAAGATGACTGGAGTTTCTGAGTTGGAAGGGAATTTAAAGTGCCCTACCCTAGATTGTTGTAAACTGTGCTCTCCAGAAACACAGAAAACTCACACTTCACTCTTCATATATTCATTGTGAACCTACTGGGTGCCGGTACTGGTCCAGGGTATTGGTCCAGGAGCTGCCTCCAAGGCAGCTCTAAGGGAGGCAAACTTGACCTCTTCTCACTACTTAACCACACCCTGCCTAGTACTGGAACTGCACTTAAGATTTTTCAGAAAGAAAAGCTTAAATTCCTTTATAAAAAAAAAAAAAAAAAAACCTTCTATTCTAACACTCCCATTTGAAAAATAACAAAGTCCAAAGAGATGAAGTGACTCACCCAAGGTCCAGGTCCCATTGCTAGCTAGTCATCATGTGTGGAGTGAACATCTTCCCACTATTATCCCAGGTCCCCTATCACCCTGGGCCTCAATTCCCATGTTCTAGGATGGAGAAAAGGGACCAGACCACCTCTATTGGTATTTTCTGAGACTAAAGTGTTTTAATTTTCTAAATTTCTTTTCTTTAATGATGTTTTATTGTGGTAAAAGTCACATAATATAAAATAAAATATTTTAACCGTATTTAGCCGTACTAAGTGGCGCTAAGAACATTCACATTGCTGTATAACTCTCACCATCATCCAGCTCCTGAATTTTTCACTTTCCTAAACTGAAACTCTGGCTCCATTAAACACTGAGTCCTCATCCCCATTCCTCCTAACCCTCCTCCCTGGCCCCTGGCATCTCCCAGTGTACTTTCTGACTATGACTTTGCCTGTTCTAGGTACCTTATACATGCGAAATCAAATAGTATTTGTCTGCACTTACCATATATCAGAATGCATTTTTAAGATTAGCTTGATATATGTCTTACAAACAGACTATACCTTCTTTTTTTCCCCCTGTGCTATGCTTGAACACTCATTACTTAGTCTGTATTGTCCTTGTTCCTACAGCAAGGGTGTACTGACTACTATGACTGCGACTTTAGTATGATTCTGGTCTGCTGCATGTAAACTCTATGACTGCTAGACACCTTTTGTTTCTGTGTGCTATGTGTGCAAGCTGGGGAGCTGGTCTGGGCTTCGTTCAACCACACTGAGCTTGTTCCAAGGGTCTCAGGGAAACAGGGAGGATGAACAGACTGTAACAATTACCCATATTTATTGAGTGCTCAACGTAGTGAGGGCTTTAGCAGCTGGAGCCCATTTTCATGTGGAATATGCAAATATGTCTATATTTCTCACATGAGGACTGACGGCCTCAGGAGGATGATGTAATGGTTAGTAATAAACCGCCCTGAGCAAGAATCCTGTCTTTGCCACTTACCATTGGCATGCTGAGTTCTTGAGTCTCAACTTTCCCATCTGTAAGACAGATCCAATAATTCCCATGGCACAGGAATATTTAAATGGTATGATCACTAAGTGATATGCCGAGAATCTTGTACAGGGTTGGATGTATATTAAGCGCTCCATAATGGTAATGTTATTACTATATTTTTTTCTCCTCTGTCTTATCATCTCTAATAAGCCTCAGAAGCTTCAGAATGAGTGCTATTTCATTTGTGAGGTTGCTATCATGCATGGGCTTCCCTGGTGGCTCAGAAGGTAAAGAATCTACCTGTAATTCAGGAGACCCAGATTCAATCACTGGGTTGGTAAGATTCCCTGGAAAAGGGAATGACAACCCATTCCAGTATTCTTGCCTGGAGAATCCCCATGGACAGAGGAGCCTGGTGGGCTACAATCCATGGGACTGCAAAGAGTCAGACACGACTGAGCGACTAACCCTATTACACTATCATTCATGGACACATCAGAAACAAGTTTTTAAAATGTCTCCCTGGAACTTTCTTCAGGGCTCTGCTACCACTGACAGAGAGGAGAAAGAAAAAAGGAAAAGAGCTGAGAGAAATAAGTTTAACTTGTTCAGTTCAGCTCAGTTCAGTCGCTCAGTCGTGTCCGACTCTTTGCGACCCCATGGACCATAGCACACCAGGCCTCCCTGTCCAACACCAACTCCCAGAGTTTACCCAAACTCATGTCCATTGAGTCGGTGATGCCATCTAACCATCTCATCCTCTGTCATCCCCTTCTCTTCCTGCCCTCAATAATTCTGGTCCTCTACATGTAAACTCCAGTGGTGGCCCCTAACTTCCTCAGACTCTTACGCCAGAAAAGAACCAAGCCCCCTGCCCAGAACTGCCAAACAAACACAAGTTACCTTAAGGAGTTACACAATGGCAGCTCATAGATAAAATAGGAATGGCCCACACAGATGTCTAAAGTTTTCAAAATTAGTAGGTAATATTTTCAATCCAGGAATTCCATTTGAAAATCTAGGTTTCTTGTTTCTCTCTCATTTTTAACTTTCATAAATTGTAAAATCTAACATACATACGCAGAGCAAAATCATATAGCAAAATTGTATAACTAGCACAAAGTTAACACCCAAACAACCACCACCCAGGTCAAGAAGTAACATGTTTCCAGACCCACCAGGTACTTCCATGTACCCTTTTTAGTCATGTACACTGTCCCACCAAAGAGAATTTTCTATGTGACTCTTATCATGATATCTTTGTTTTTCTTCATAAATTTACCTTCTAACATGCATTCCTAAGAGTAGCTTAATTTTGCCTGCTTTTTGAAATTTATATAAAGGAAATAATCCAGCATGATTTTATGTGTATCTGATTTCTGTTGCTCAATATCACACTTATAGCATTTGTCCATATTGTTCTATATGGATGTAGTTTACTTGTTTCCATTTCTATATAGGATTCTATTGAATGAATATGTCAAAATTCATCCATCTGTAGTCTTACTGTTGAGGGACAGTTGAGCTGCTTACACTTTGAATAATGAGTTTATAAATATTCTTGTATATGTCTCTTGCTGCACATGTGCACACATTTTTGTTGGTTGTGAACTGGGAGTGGTAGGAGAACGTTCAGTTTTAATCGATCCTGCCAAGTAGCTTCCAAAGTGGCGGTACCAATTTACACTCCCACCATCAGTATGTATGATTCTCAGTGCTCCAAATTCTCTCGAACACTTGTGATTGTCAGTCATTTTAATTTTAGCCATTCTGGTGGGGGTGTAAGTGACAACTCATTGTGATTTTCACTTGTATCTCTCCTGAATATTCGTGAGGTTAGCTTCATTTCTATGTTTATTGAAATGTTGATATGCGTTTTAAAGGGATAAACAGTTCATGCCTTTTTCCGATTTTGCAACTTGCTTTTCTGTGCTTTTCTTACTGATATGTAGATGTCTAAATACGAGCCCTTGGTTAAATGTGTATGTTGCAAATATCTCCTTCCTTTCTGTAGCTTGTATTTGTGCTCTCTTAATGGTATCTCTTGATGTACAGTTCAACTTACCAGTTTTTTAATGGATATTTAATATCCTATTTAAGAAGACCTAGCAGCAGCAGCAGCAGAATACCACCCTGAGGTCATCGAAATATTCTCCTAGGTTATCTTCTGGTGGCTTTATGTTTTCCATTTAGATTATCTCACCTAGAACTGATTTTTTATATGGTCTGATACAGGGGGGGATTTTTTTATTTTAATTTTGATACAGGGGTTAGCATCAATTTTTTTCCATACTGATATCCAACTGATGGCATCATTTATTGAAAAGTTCATCCTTTTTCCACTGAACTTCAGTGGCATCTTTATCATAAATCAAATGACCAAATACACATGTGACTGTGTTTATGGTCTTCCTTCCTTTTCTATTCCATTGGTCTATTTGTATATCTTTAGGTCTTAAATTTAATCTAAGTTTTCATATATGGGGCAGTAAGTTTTTTCATGTTACTCTTCTTCAAAATTGTTTTGAACCTGTTAGACATTTACATTTTATATATAAATTTTAGAATCAACATGTCAAACTATGAAAAAAAAAAAAAACTACAAGAAATGAGATGACCTTTAACTTACATGTCCATTTGGGAGATTTGATATCTCTAAATACTGTTTCTCAATCCAAACATATAACATATTGCTCTGTTTATTTGTTGTGGCTTAGTTGTTAAGCTATGTCTAACTCTGGTTTTCCTATACTTCTTTTAGTGTTGCTATGTAGTTTTCAGTATAGAGATTTTGCACATTGGTTGTTAGATCTATGTTCTAGGTATTTGATGTTTTTTGATATTATTATAAAGAGTATCTTTAAAAATATAATTTTTGCTGCTGATAGGTCAAAATAGAAATAATTACTCTTATATTGATTTCATGTCCAGTGACCTTGCCATATTCATTTAGTAATTCTGATATTTTTCAATAGTATTTTGGGCTTTTCTATAATCTTGTCACCTATGAATAATGACAGTATTATTTTTTTCTTGTCAACTTGGTCATGATATTAACTCCTATATCCTGTTTACTAGTGTTAATATTTTGTTTAGGATTTTCATTTTGATTATGAAATAAAGCGCCTGTAATTTTCTTTTCTATTATTGTCCCTGTTCAGAGCTGTCTTGACCTCAGAAGAAGAAAGGAGTGCTCCCTCTTTCTATTCTCTGGAAGAGCCCCATAAAATGGTGGTTATTTATTTCTTAACTATTTTTTTAGAACTCAGAAGAGAGATATCTGGGTCTGGAGTTTCTTTGTGCAAAGCATTAAATGTCTTGAAGACTTATCAGTTCAGTTCAGTTACTCAGTCGTGTCCAACTCTTTGCGACCCCATGAATCGCAGCAGGCCAGGCCTCCCTGTCCATCACCAACTCCTGGAGTTTACTCAAACACATGTCCATTGAGTCAGTGATGCCATCCAGCCATTTCATCCTCTGTCGACCCCTTCTCCTCCTGCCCCCAATCCCTCCCAGCATCAGGGTCTTTTCCAATGAGTCAATTCTTTGCATGATGTGGCCAAAGTACTGGAGTTTCAGCTTCAGCATCAGTCCTTCCATTGAACACCCAGGACTGATCTCCTTTAGGATGGACTGGTTGGATCTCCTTGCAGCCCAAGGGACTCTCAAGAGTCTTCTCCAACACCACAGTTCAAAAGCATCAATTCTTCAGTGTTCAGCTTTCTTCACAGTCCAACTCTCACATCCATACATGACCTCTGGAAAAACCATAGCCTTGACTAGACGGACCTTTGTTGGCAAAGTAATGTCTCTGCTTTTTAATATGCTATCTAGGTTGGTCATAACTTTCCTTCCAGGAGTAAGCGTCTTTTAATTTCATGGCTGCAATCACCATCTGCAGTGATTTTGGAGCCCCCCAAAAATAAAGTCTGACACTGTTTCCACTGTTTCCCCATCTATTCCCATGAAGTGATGGGACCAGATGCCATGATCTTAGTTTTCTGAATGTTGAGCTTTAAGCCAACTTTTTCACTCTCCTCTTTCACTTTCATCAAGAGGCTTTTTATAGTTCCTCTTCACTTTCTGCCATAAGGGTGGTGTCATCTGCATATCTGAGATTATTGATATTTCTCCCGGAAATCTTGATTCCAGCTTGTGTTTCATCTAGCCTAGCGTTTCTCATGATGTACTCTGCATACAAGTTAAACAAGCAGGGTGACAATATACAGCCTTGACGTACTCCTTTTCCTATTTGGAACCAGTCTGTTGTTCCATGTCCAGTTCTGACTGTTGCTTCCTGACCTGCATACAGATTTCTCAAGAGGCAGGTCAGATGGCCTGGTATGCCCATCTATTTCAGAATTTTCCACAGTTTATTGTGACCCACACAGTCAAAGGCTTTGGCATAGTCAATAAAGCAGAAATATACATTTTTCTGGAACACTACTGCTTTTTCGATGATCCAGCAAATGTTGGCAATTTGATCTCTGGTTCCTCTGCCTTTTCTAAAACCAGCTTGAACATCTGGAAGTCCATGGTTCACGTAGTGCTGAAGCCTGGCTTGGAGAATTTTGAGCATTACTTTACTAGCGTGTGAGATGAGTGCAATTGTGCAGTAGTTTGAGCGTTCTTTGGGATTGGAATGAAAACTGACCTTTTCCAGTCCTGTGGCCACTGCTGAGTTTTCCAAATTTGCTGGCATATTGTGTGCAGCACTTTCACAGCATCATCCTTTAGGATTTGAAATAACTCAACTGGAATTCCATCACCTCCACTAGCTTTGTTCATAGTGATGCTTTCTAATGCCCACTTGACTTCACATTCCAGGATGTCTGGCTCTAGGTGAGTGCTCACACCATCGTGATTATCTGAGTCGTGAAGATCTTTTTTCACCATAGCACTAGTCAATTTTGCTATTCTTGTGACAGTTTTGATAATGTATATTATGTAGATGAAATTTTCCCATTTCATCTATATTTTCAAATGTCTTGTTTATAATATCCTCTATTGTCTTCTTCATGTCTGTATAATTTGTAAGTGATGTTACTTTTTATACTCCTGACACTGGTTGTTTCTGTGCTTGGTGGCTCTTGCACTTTCTCTAAGATTCTTTAGGGGTTGCTTTTGATTTTATTGATCTTTTCTATTGTAAGCTTCTTATGTAACTAATTTCTAATCTTCTCTCTTATGTTCTTGAAATGGATGCATAGTTCATTGATTTTTTTTGTAACAGTTTTCTTCTTTTCTAATGTGTAAATTTGTAAAGCAATACATTTCCCTCTGCTGCTGCTACTAAGTCACTTCAGTCGTGTCCAACTCTGTGTGACCCCATAGACGGCAACCCACCAGGCTCCCCTGTCCCTGGGATTCTCCAGGGGAGAACACTGGAATGGGTTGCCATTTTCTTCTCCAATGCATGAAAGTGAAAAGTGAAAGTGAAGTCGCTCAGTTGTGTTTGACTCTTAGCGACCTCATGGGCTGCAGCCTACCAGGCTCCTCTGTCCATGGGATTTGCCAGGAAAGAGTACTGGAGTGGGGTGTCATTGCCTTCTCTGACACTTCCCTCTAGAGATAGGCTTAATTACATCATTCATTTGTTGACTTTTCAGATTTACTAATTTTTTTTAGTCTTTCCAATTTTTACTCATCTTATTAATTTGGAAAGTTGACAACCCTTACCTATTCTTTTTGCAGTTACACTAGACATCACAATATTTATTCTTTCTTTAAAAATATTTATTTACTTATTTATTTGGCTGCATCAGGCCTTAATTGCAGCACATGGGCTTAGTTGCTCCATGGCATGTGGGATCTTCGTTCCCTGACCAGGGATCAAACTTGAATCTCCTGCATTGCAAGGCAGATTCTTAACCACTGAGCCACCAGGGAAGTGCCACAACATTTATTCCTGACTAACCAAATGTTATTGTATATCTCTACTTACTCCATCTCCACAGACATTGCAAAGATCTTAGAACACTGCAGCTTTATTTTTTTCTAGCCAACATACATAACATGATTATTGTATAATTTTTGTATTTGTAAACTCAACAAAATAAAATATGTGGGAAATATGGTGGGTACAGTGGAAAACCCTAACATACATGGTAAATGGGATGTCATACAGAGAAAGTAAGAGGATTCAGAAATAATGTGTGAAGAGTCAATTGCTAAGAGCTTTCTAAACCTGATAAAAGATATTATAATACAAATTCAAGAAGTCCAATATACCCAAAGCTAGCTAAATGAAAGAAATAACACCTAGACACAACCTACTGACATTGCTGAAAACCACAGACAAGCTCTTAAAAGCATTCAGAGTGAAGAAAGGGTGAGAGACAAATTACTACAAAATGATCAGCATTAAGACTGACAGCTGACTCTTCACAAAAAACAACTGAATTATATTTTTAAAGTGATGAAAGAAAATAACTGCAAATATAAATTCTATATTCAACAAAGATGTATTTTCAAGAGAAAGTGTAAAATGAGGACATCTTCTACAAATTAAAAAAAAAGTATTTGTCAATAGTAGACATACTCTAATGGAAATAACTCAAGGATATTACTCAAGAAGAAGCAGAAGTATTTGAGATGGAAACAGGAATAAAAAGGAACTAGAATTATAAAAATATGGGTAGATACAAACAAATATGGACTGAGCAAACAGCAACCACAATAACTTTCCATTCTTTTTGCTTTCTGTGCTTTAATCTTGTTATTTTATTTTGATCTATCTTGAAGTTTACTGATTCTCTTTTAAGAAGCATCTGATCTACCATTATGTCTATAAAATTCTTCAGGTCAATCTTTAATTTTTCAAATTTAAAATTTCCTGTTTATTATTTTGCATGGTTTTCAGTAGTCTGCTGAAATTATCTATCTTGTATTTTATTCCCTAGAAGGTAGTAAGCATAGTTGACTGTAAAATACATGCCTGATCAATCTACTATCTTGAGCCCCTATGGATATGGCCCTATCGTCTCTTCTGTTCATTTATGTTTACATTGTTTTATCTTCTGATGTAACTGGTTATTTTTTATCATGTTCTAGACATGGTATTGCAGAATTTTTCATAGAAATAATTTGATGCCTAGGGTTATGTTAGCTTTTTCCCTAATAGATATAGTTTTGCATGTTAATATCAATCTATTAGCATTTCAGTCCCATTTCAGAGATTGAGATGATTTAAAACTAAATTGCCATCTCTACAAGCACTTATTTCCAGGTTCATCCTCACTTCTACTGGGCAGCTATTCTGAGTCCCTACCCAAAATAAACATTCTTTAACAGCCTCATTCCACTGCCACCAATTGTTTCTGAACTCCAATCCCCACATTGTTATTCCTTTTAGTTTATTTCTTTTAATTTATTTATTTCTTCTGGAATTGTTAAATGTCTCCAGGGCAAAAATATCTCCAAACACAAGGGTTACCCACTGACTTTCCTCTAGCCTCAGATCCTTGTTCTGTGATTCTTCACTCTCTTGTTAGCCCTTTAGATCTTCGAGCAGATTTTTAAGTATTTTGTCCAGTTTTTCTTTTTGTCCCCACTGGTCCAAGTTATATAGTTTCTCATTAAGATAAGTAAAAGTCCTATGTCTTCTCTTTAAAAAATTCACAGACATGTCCACAAGAGACTGACTGCAGGCAGTGGTTTCCCCCTCTAGATGATTCTCCCAAATCATCAGTTTCCAGCTGGTCACTTCTCATTTACATCAACTCAGTCACTGTGTGTCGAGGGGACTGAGACTCTTGCCTTAAATCCTTTCTAAAACAAAGCAAAAGATAAACATTCTGATAGAGCACTATTTGGTCTTCTAGGTCAAAGATTAGACTTCTGAGTCTATTTTTTCTAAATCAGGCTTTAGGTCCTTGGTAAATGAAGGTTAGGTTGTTTATTATTTTGCTGGAAAAGAGCTCCTAAAGGTTTTATAGTGTTGCTATCATTCTCTTCTCCATGTGCCTGGAAGATATGTAATGTTTAATGGTCCCAGGCTTGCCCTGTGAGGACAGATTGACAGTCTCTTCTGAGCATCCGAACATCTGCTGGTTTCTAGCCTCAGTCATGGTGTGAGACCAGGACAGTGCTGAATGGAAGACTGAAGGCAGGATGACTTAGAAACAGATGGTGTATAGCTCCCACAGGGTGTTGAGTCCACTTCCAGAGTCAGTAGAAGGAGTATTAATGCCACTAGGATGCCACGTTGAGTGAAAAAACACACACACACACACACACGCACACAAATAAGACAGAAGATTCAACTCTTCCTGTCAGTAATCAGGAAATCTATCTGTTCAAGGACTGACTAGTAGATTCAGAATAGACTTTCCCAAAGGGTCAATAAAATGGAATAAAAGCCTACAAAGATTTTCAGATACCCTGGGAAAGACAGACATGTGTGACCTTCTCTAAAAAATGAACTCCTGTCCTTTGCTCAGTCTAATTCAATGAAAAATTTCTGAGTACAGCTGTTTTATGAAAAATAATCTCTACTTTCAAGAAGAAGGTACTTTCCCTAATTGTGGTTGAGTGCGCAGTTTCCAGAACCAGGCTGCCTGGATTCCAATCCCAGCTATGCAGTATATCAGCAATGTGATCTCAGGCATGTTATTTAATTTCTCTGTATTGTCATTATCCCACACATAAAATAGAAATACCAGTGACACTTAGCTCACAGAGAGAGGATTAAAAAAAAGTAATGCAGGTAAAGTACCTAGAATAGTGACTGATCTAAAAAAATGTTATTTGTAATTAAATTTGTTTTATTATTATTATAATTATTACTTAACAATATCTAACATGCTTATCTTATGGCTCTCAGAGCCATGGCTTTCTTACCTCTGTTCTATACTCTTTTATTTACCATTATAAACAGGCTGAATGTTAGAATGGTTTCTTTACTAGCTGAATGTGGGGACTGCATTGGGGATTCTCACATCTTGCTGCTAATTTCAGAAGGCTCTTTGAAAACACTACTTCCTAGGATCCAAACATAGAGAGTCTGATTTAGTAGATCTGGAATGGGCATAGGAAGCTGAATTTTACTGATGAACCTAGATGCAAAAATCCTGAACAAAATTCTAGCAAACAGAATCCAACAACATATTAAAAAGATCATACATCATGACCAAGTGGGCTCTATCCGAGGGAATCAAGGATTCTTCAATATTTGCAAATCAATCAATATGATACACCACATTAACAAATTGAAAGATAAAAACCATATGATTATTTCAATAGATGCAGAGAAAGCTTTGACAAAATTCAACATCCATTTATGATAAAACCCTCCAGAAAGCAGGCATAGAAGGAACATACCTCAACATAATAAAAGCCATATATGATAAACCCACAGCAAACATTATCCTCAATGGTGAAAAATTGAAAGCATTTCCCCTAAAGTCAGGAACAAGACAAGGGTGCCCACTCTCACCACTACTATTCAACACGGTTTTGGAAGTTTTAGCCACAGCAATCAGAGAAGAAGAAGAAATAAAAAGAATCCAGCTTGGAAAAGAAGTAAACTCTCACTGTTTGCAGATGACACGATCCTCTACATAGAAAACCCTAAAGACACCACCCCAAAATTACTAGAGATAATCAATGAACATAGTAAAGTTGCAGGATATAAAATTAATACACAGAAATCCCTTGAATCCTTATACACTAACAGTGAGAAAACAGAGAAATTAAGGAAACAATTCCATCCACCATTGTGACGAAAAAAATAAAATACTTAGGAATAAATCTACCTAAAGAAACAAAAGACTTCTATATAGAAAACTATAAAACATTGATGAAAGAAATCAAAGATGACACAAATAGATGGAGAAATATGCCACATTCATAGAAGAATCAATATAGTGAAAATAAGTATACTATCCAAAGCAATCTATAGATTCAATGCAATCCCTACCAAGCTACCAATGGTATTTTTCACAGAACTAGAACAAATAATTTCACAATTTGTATGGAAATACAAAAAACCTCAAACAGCCAAAGCAATCTTGAGAATGAAGAACGGACCTAGAGGAATCAACCTGCCTGACTTCAGACTATACTACAAAGCTACAGTCATCAAGACAGTATGGTACTGGCACAAAGACAGAAATATAAATCAGTGGAACAAAATAGAAAGCCCACAGATAAATCCACACACCTATGGACACCTTATCTTTGGCAAAGGAGGCAAGGATATACAATGGAGAAAGGGCAATCTCTTTAACAAGTGGTGCTGGGAAAACTAGTCAACCACTTGTAAAAGAATGAAACTAGAACACTTTCAAACACCATACACAAAAATAAACTCAAAATGGATTAAAGATCTAAATGTAAGACCAGAAACTATAAAACTCCTAGAGAAAAACATAGGCAAAACACTCTCTGACATAAATCACAGCAGGATCCTGTATGACCCACCTCCCAGAGTAATGGAAATAAAAGGAAAAATAAACAAATGGGACCTAATTGAACTTAAAAGCTTTTGAACAATGAAGGAAACTATAAGCAAGTTGAAAAGACAGCCTTCAAAGTGGGAGAAAATAATAGCAAATGAAGCGACTGCCAAAGAATTAATCTCAAAAATATACAAGCAGCTCATGCAACTCAATACCAGAAAAATAAATGACCCAATCAAAAAATAGGCAAAGAACTAAACAGACATTTCTCCAAAGAAGACATACAGATGGCTAACAAACACATGAAAAAATGTTTAACATCACTCATTATCAGAGAAATGCAAATCAAAACCACAATGAGGTACCATCTCATGCCAGTCACAATGGCTGCTATCAAAAAGTCTACAAACAATAATGCTAGAGACGGTGCAGAGAAAAGGGAACCCTCTTACACTGTTGGTAGGAATGTAAATTAGTACATCCACTATGGAGAACAGTGTGGAGATTCTTTAGAAAACTGGAAATAGAACTGCCATATGACCCAGCAATCCTACTACTGGGCAAATACACCAAGGAAACCAGAATTGAAAGAGACACGTACATGTAAATCCATGGCTGATTCATGTCAATGTACGAAAAAAACCACTACAATATTGTAAAGTAATTAGCCTCCAACTAATAAAAATAAATGAAAAAAAAATCATCAAAAAAAAAAAGAGAGAGACATGTACCCCAATGTTCATCACAGCACTGTTTACAATAGTTAGGACATGGAAGCAACTTAGATGTCCATCGGCAGATGAATGGATAAGAAACCTGTGGTACATATACACAATGGAATATTACTCAGCTATTAACAAGAACACATTTGAATCAGTTCTAATGAGGTGGGTGAAACTGGAGCCTATTATACAGAGTGAAGTAAGTAAGAAAGAAAAGCACCAATACAGTATATTAACGCATATATATGGAATTTAGAAAGATGGTAACAATGACCCTCTATGCAAGACAGCAAAAGAGACACAGATCTAAAGAACAGACTTTTGGACTCTGGGAGAAGATGGCAGTGGGATGATTTGAGAGAATAGCATTGAAACATGTATATTACCATATGTGAAATAGATCACCAGTCCTCGTTCAATGCATGGAACAGGGCACTCAAAGCTGGTACACTGGGACAACCCTGAGGGATGGGATGGGGAGGGAGGTAGGAGGGGGGTTCAGGATGGGGAACACATGTACACCATGGCTGATTCATGTCAATGTATGGCAAAAACCACTACAATATTATAACGTAATTAGGCTCCAATTAAAATAAATTAATTAATTTTAAAAAAAACCTCACTGGTGAACCACTGGACTTTGGCATACCAATTATTAAATATCTTAGCCAACTATTAAATATTCATGAATTTTGCAAACTGGTTGCTCAACTGTCAGTAGCTATTGATTATGGTGGGAATATTTACATTATGAAAATTGGCAAATGCTACACTTTTTCTTTTTTTCTGGAGAGCTAGTTGACCACCAGGAGAAATATCAACAGCCTCAGAAATGCAGATGATACCACTCTAATGGCAAAAAGTGAAGAAGAACTAAAAAGCCTCTTGATGAAGATGAAAGAGGAGAGTGAAAAAGCCGGCTTAAAACTCAATATTAAAAAAAAAAAAAAAAACTAAGATCAGGGCACCCAGTCTCATCACTCATGGCAAACAGAAGGGAAAAAAGTGGAAGAAGTGACGGATTTCCTCTTCTTGGGCTCTGAAAAATCACTGCAGATGGTGACTGTAGCCATGAAATTAGAAGATGCTTGCTTCTTGGAAGGAAAGTTATGACAAACCTAGACAGTGTATTAAAAAGCAAAGACATCACTTTCCTGACAAAGGTCTATATAGACAAGGCTAAGATCTTTCCAGTAGTCATGTACAGATGTGAGTTGGACCACAAAGAAGGCAGAGTGCCAAAGAATAGATGCTTTCAAACTGTGGTGCTAGAGAAGACTCTTGAGAGTCCCTTGGACTGCAAGGAGATCAAACCAGTCAGTCCTAAAGGAAATCAACCCTGAATACTCATTGGTAGGACTGATGCTGAAGCTGAAAGTCCAATACTTTGGCCACCTGACATGAAGAGCTGACTCACTGGAAAAGACCCTGATGCTGGGAATGATTGAAGGCAGAGGAGAAGAGGGTGACGGGATGAGATGATTGGATGGCATCCAATGGACATGGACATGACTCAATGGACATGAGTTTGAGCAAACTCCAGGAGATGCAGAAGGACAGGGAAGCCTGGCATGCTGTAGTCTATTGGTGTGCTGTAGTCTACTGGGTCACAAAGTGTCAGACATCTTGGTGACTGAACAACAACAAGTTGACTATCACACTGCAGGTATACTCTTCTCCTTCCTGGGAGTGTTTCTGCTTGACCAAAATTTTCACTGTTCTCAGGGTTTGTTGACTGAGATTTGGATCTCCCATGGAATGGGGATTCCCATAGTGGAAAGGGCTGTTAGCCAGATATCTCTGCATCCATATTCAAACTTTCATGTCTTCAGTGTGAGGCAGATGTGGAAAACTGCCTATTGGTTACTCTAGCTTATGGATGTGTGATAGTTGGCTCTCACAAAGATTTAAAATCAATTTTGAGGCAGCTTGTAGAAAATCATGGCAGTGCACATTAAAATCCAGATTCTCTTTAAAGCTTTTCTTTAAAAAGATGAGGGACTTCCCTGACAGTACCATGGTTAAGACTCCATGCTCCCACTGCAGGGGACATGGGCTTGATCCCTGGTCGGAGAACAAGATCCTATATATGTCATGCTGTGACCCAAAGAAAGAAAGAAAAATAAATAATCTGTGGAGAATTTTTTTTTATGGAAAGATCTGCACCTGCTTCTCATTTGAAAAATTCTGGCTAAAGCTGAGTGACCACTGGCAGGATGAAAAATATTCTCTCACCTGCCCATTTGTTCCTTTATGCTTCCAGCCTGGCCCCTGAGTCTGCAGCTTACTACAGCCGTATGCCTTGCTGGAAAAGGTGACAGACCAGGACTGCGCAGATGGAAGCTTGTCATCATGATGCTGCTTTTAACTCATTGTGTGGCCTTGGCTGACTCACTTTCCCCATAGGAGTCCTAGTTTCTCATTTGCAACCTGGGAGAATGCACACCTTACCTGCCTCTAAATGACCTTGGGATGATCTGAAATGGGAGAGTGCAAGGCCCTGACTGCCAGCTGCAGGAAAGTAAAGAATTATTGCTATCTGTTGATTTCTATTATCTACTGTCCCCTTAGTGGGGATGAAGGATGCCAGAACAAGATCTGATAGGAGAAAACGTCTGACTACATTGGCACACTGAGAATGGATACGGAGAGATGGCTCCATGGTGAGAAAAGCACATGTAACAGAAGGACCAGTGAACTTGCTGAGTCTACAGTCTTGCTCAGGGAGCTTTGGGACCAGGAGAATTTAAACACCTTGTTATTAACCACCTCCACTTTACAAATATGAAAATGCGGGCTCAGAAGGAACATGGGCTTAGAATTAGATCTGCGTATCAATCCTAGCGACATTCCTTAACCTCTCTGAACCTCTGTTTCCTCGTGTATAAAATGGGAATGCAAGAATCTGTCTTCTAACACATTATGAAGATTCAGTGAGATAATGTGCTTTCGTTACCTAAAACATATTGTAAATGTCCATTAAGTGACAGCTGCTGTTATTAAATCAGGCATATGCTAATTGAACCACTGGCAAACCAGGAAGTAGTTAAGAGAATAAGACGTATTGCTAGTGGATTAGATCCCTACAGGAAAAGAATTTTTCATCAACCAGATGGGGCTCCTTTGACTTCCCATTACATTGAGATACTTCAAATCAGTATTTTTCCTAGCATTTACTATAAGAAGAATGAGACACCCAACCATACAAGCCCAAGTTACTGGAAAGTGCTGAGAGTCAGAGGTGGTATTATTAATAGCATTATAAAGCATTTGCAGAGTTGAACTGGAGTGTGTTTACCCTTCAAAACTCCTTAAACATTGGCCCTACTCAGCTGGGAATGAAAAATTGGGGCTCAGAAAACACTTATTTATTTTTTATTTTCCCTGCTTTTCATGCCTCTTTTCACTAGCAGGTCTGAATATCAAGGCAAAAGTGTTCAAGCTCCTCTGGGCTCCTGAAGGCTGGAACAAATTACAAATTCTTGGAGCCAGTCCTTCTTTTGGATTAAACTCCTTTTTCTATTCCTCTTTCCCAATAAAATTTTTGGTTCCACAGAGTCCCTTTTCTCACCCACTCCTCTCCTAATGCAATTCTGTTTGATTTCCACTGAGCAGCTCCTGAAAGGAGCTGCTGAACCGTGCGGCAGCCAGCATTTCAATTCCTGAACACCCGGAGCTGTTTCAGATGCTTCTGTAGATCCAGCAATCTTGCATTTAACCAAAATGATTGACACAGCATTTTCCCCCTCCCCAGCATTTCCAACTCATTAGTCTTATTTGTCTTCCACAGAAGGACTCTCTTGGTCTGGTTTCCTGCCAAATCAGTGAACTTGTACAAATACATGCATAAGTCAAACACACCTACACACACATAGATGTAATAGGTACTGAGTCTGTATCGGTGGTGAATATTCAACAGTTCATTTCGAGACTTCATGTCTCCACTGAAGTTTTAGTCACTTGCTCTTTTCTTATCTCCCCTTCTTCTTCCTCCCTCCCCTCCCTCCCCACTTCTTTACTTTCTACTTTTCCCAGAAACTGTCTCTTTTTTTAGTAGTAATTATAAAATCTCATATTCTTCAATGTCAAAGAGGCTTGAGAAGCTATCTTATACAATTCTCTCACTTTAGTTTTGAGAAATCTGTGCACTGGAAAGGAACCCATGTGCCATCAGTGGTTTTTCTTTGCCTTTAGGAAAATTTTCACGCTCCACAGGCATCACCCAGCACTGCATGGCTCGGGCACTCCATATTGTGTCGGCCACTTCTCTACCTCAGTCTCCACACAGTAACCAGACAGATCCTTCAGTTCCTGCCTCGGGGCCTTTTCACACACTTTTCTTTCTTCCTGGACAGTCTTTCACACCTGGGCACACACCTCTTCTTCACCACTCTACATTCTATTTATTCCTTAAATCTCAAATCAAATGGTACTCCTTAGACCACACACTGTTCCCTGTTCATTTCCTTCCTGGCACTCATCAAATTTATAACTATGTATTTAGTTGTTTAATGTCTCTTCACCTATTAGAAAGCAAGATCTCTGGGGCCAAATACCATGTCTTGTCCCTTCCCCCTACTACTTCTTCAGTGCCATATACAGTGCCTAGCACTTGATAGTAACAACAGATAGTAACAAGAAAGTTAAAAGTGCATTCCAACATACAGTAGGTGCAGACAAATATTGCTTGATTCCACTTTTAGAAGGTACCTAGAACAGTCAAATTCATAGAGTCAGAAAGTATACTTACTGGCAGATGTCAGGGGTAAGGGGTGAGGGGATCAATGAGGACTTGGTGTCTAGCGGGGACAGAGTTTCAGTTTAGGAAGGTGAAAAATCTGGGAGACGAATGATGGTGACAGTTAACACAGCAACGTGAACGGACTTCGTGCCACTGAGATGTACAGTTAAATACTGTTAAAATCATATGTTTTATATTATATGACTTTTACCAAAATTTTTTTAAAAAGTTAAAAAATCCAGTGAATTTTTACAGTAAGGATCATGGCTGAGCTATTCATAGTCCTATCAAATGAATAACTATTGCCTATTAAATTTTTACTTGTGATTATCTATGTTTTGCTAGACAGCAAAAGAATATATGGTTTGTTACCTTAATTAAAATCTATTCATTCTGTTTCTTTTGTTGAATGTATACATGGTGTAACTTATCTAAATGTAATCAAATATATCTCAGACCAGTCACTTTACTGCTTTATTTAAAAAAGGAAAGTAATAGTGTCTAACATTTACTGGGACCTTGCAAGTTTCAGAAACATTGGTCTAAGTATTTTATATGTATTAACTCATTTAATACTTAACAACTATCCTATGAGGAGGGTATGATTATTATCCCCATTTTGCAGGTAAAAAGACTGAGTGGTAAAGTCACTCACCCATTATTACACAGCTAGAAAGTAACAGAGCTAGTTTCTAATCCAGGCAATTCTGACTCCAAAGCCTGAACACTTATCCAGGCCATGCTGGGTCTTTATGAAGTGTTCCATTAATATTCATTGAAAGAGTAAATGAAAAATTTATCCAAATTGATTAGCAGCAAAACTGAGGTTAAAACTTAAATTGCTTGATTGATAATCCACTCCTCTTTCTATGCAAACAGAGAGCTTCTCAAGAACTAGCAGAGTGCAATAAAAAGAGAAAGAAGAAATTAACAAATTGGTCTGTTGCTGGTAATTACTATGGGAGGGACCTTGTGTTGTAGATTGTGGAGTGAAAAGGAAATCATCCTTTTAGATTCAAGCAGGACCTAGTGGCAGGTAGAAAAACACTGAACTATTGAAGAGGACTTAGGATAAGGAATTAGGTTCTCTAGAAACACGAAGTGGATTTATAGTTATTATCACTAACGATTCTCATGTTTCAGATGAGATTTTTCAAACCTGTTTCTAAAGTATAAGCTACCATCAATTTTATGAGAGTGCTGGTCAGAATCCTATTTAGGATGAAAGCTCCAGCTGAGTGCCTTGTTCGCTGCTGCATCCACAGCATGCGGAGCATTGCCTGGCACATAGTAAGTGCTCAGTAATATTTATTTAACGAGTTAATGGAAAAGGCACATCCACAAATCCATCAGCATGTCCTCACTGAGTACCTGTTATTAAGTTTATGCAGTCAAGGCACAGTAAGGCTTACAAAGAAAAGTAAGTCAGATTCCTTTCCACGGAGAGGTCCTAATCTAGGTGGACCTCATAACAACTACCACTATTAATAAAAGTCACCATCTTAGGGGTGTGCTTTGTCTATATGCTGTACTATGTCCCTTTATGTATTATGTCATTTTCATACTTCTAACACCCTTAGGATAATGGCGTTAGTACTAGACTCCATTTATAGATGTAGACACTGAAGTTTAGAGATGCCAATTCCTTGATCACAGTCACAAAGCAAGGAACTTGTGGAGCTAGGATTTGAACTCAGCTCCATTGACTCTGGCATCAATTATGCCAAATGCATTCATCCCATTATTTCAAGGTCACCATCTAAGGGTGAGAGGTGTTGGGACCACCAGTGTTTGCAGCATTAGAAGGTGGGGGCAGAGACGGAGACAGTATCACAAGAAACACCACTCAGCCTCTCCAGGTCTACATATGCTGCTGACCTGGATCTGAGATACTCCCTTTTTTCACCTGCCACAACCCTATTTGTTGCATAGGACAGATTCAGTGACTCTCCTTCCTGGAAGCCTTCTCAAACACTGTAAGATTGGCTTAGCTCTTCCATCCTTCACGACCCCTCATTATAATGCTTCTCATCCCACATTCTAATCTCATGTATTTCCCACCCACTATTTTTTGAGTTCTTCCAGGAAAGTGTTTTATCCTTTCAGGGCTAGTATAGTGCCTGACCGACCTATAGTGTGTTATTTCCTAAATATTTATGGAATAAATGAATTTTTGGTAGAAAGTGCCACATATGGATCCAACCAACATACCACAGAATTCAAAGGAAGGAATACATTTTAGGGTGTTAATTAAAACTCCACGCAAAGAACTGCTGAGAAGTTGGGTAAGATGCTCACGCAGTGCTGCACTGAACATGTGTGGACCCAATGGCCTCCGCAGATGAGTGGTGTGCAGTGTGGTCCTGGCAATGTCAACATGGTGAAGATACTCTGCATGTACCTGCTCGTGACCTGGGAACTCATGCTGCTGTCACTGGTGCTCAGTACTGCCCCTGCCCTAGGCTTGGGGCCACAAAGGTCAAGACCAGGAGAGAATCAAGAGTGGAAGTCTATCATGCTCAGTCACATCCAACTCCTTGCGCCATGGACTGCAGCACACCAGACCTCCCTGTCCATCACCAACTCCCAGAGTTTACTCAGACTCATGTCCATTGAGTCAGTGATGTCATCCAACCATCTCATCCTCTGTCATCCCCTCCTCCTGCTGCCTTCAATCTCTCTCAGCATCAGGGTCTTTTCCAATGAGTCAGTTCTTTGCATCAGGTGGCCAAAGTCTTGGAGTTTCAGCTTGAGCATCAGTCCTTCCAATGAATATTCAGGACTGATCTCCTTTAGGATGGACTGGTTGGATCTCCTTGCAGTCCAAGGGACTTTCTCAAGAGTTTTCTCCAACACCACAGTTCGAAAGCATCAATTCTTCAGTGCTCAGCTTTCTTTATAGTCCAACTCTCACATCCATACATGACTACTGGAAAAACAATAGCTTTGACTAGATGGACCTTTGTTGGCAAAGTAATGTCTCTGCTTTATAATATGTTGTCTAGATTGGTCATAGCTTTTCTTCCAAGGAGCAAGTGTCTTTTAATTTCATGACTGCTGTCACCATCTGCAATGATTTTGGGGCCCAAAAAGATAAAGTCTCTCACTGTTTCCATGGTTTCCCCATCTATTTGCTGTGAAGTGATGGGACCAGATGCCATGATCTTAGTTTTCTGAATGTTGACTTTTAAGTCAACTTTTTCACTCTCTTCTTGCACTTTCATCAAGAGGCTCTTAACTTTCTGCCATAAGGGTGGTGTCATCTGCATATCTGAGGTTATTGATATTTCTCCCGGCAATCTTGATTCCAACTTGTGCTTCATCCACCCCAGCATTTCTTATGATGTACTCTGCATATAAGTTAAATAAGCAGGGTGACAATATATAGCCTTGACGTACTCCTTCCCCAATTTGGAACCAGTCTGTTGTTCCATGTCCAGTTCCTACTGTTGCTTCCTGACCTGCATACAGATTTCTCAGGAGGCAGGTCAGGTAGTCTGATACACTTAATCTTATCAAAATGAATGGAAGTAAAGCCATCTGAAGGAAATTCAAGACCAGAGAACTTACTGAACTGAAATCCTGGATTGGCCAAAAAGTTTGCTCAGATTTTTCCATAACATCTTATGAAAAAACCAGGATGAACATTTTGGCCAAACCAATACATCATACTGTTTATACCAAGAATAACAGTGTTGTGAGAAAGACCATCCTGCTAAATCATGACGGAGGCGGAAGATAAACAGCCCTGGAAGACAATCTTTCCCTTGGAATTACCTAAAATGGAACTTCATTTTCATTTGAGTGGATGGATCCATTAGTTCTAATGCCATGAGGAAATTAATACACAATAAACCACGTCTTAAAATCCATGACTCGATGACTATGATTAACAAGGGAAAGAAAAGACCTTTGGAGGAATGTCTCCAGAAGTTTCAAAGTATTCATCAGCTTGCTACTAGCCCTTAACAGACTTTCATGGCCACAAAAGATGCTATTAAAGAATTCACAGATGATGGTGTCAAGTGCCTGAAACAAAGGAACACACCCAGAAAAGAAAATACTACGGAATGACTGAAAAGACTTATGTGGAATTTGTACTTGACACTATAAAACAGTCTGAAAAAAGAGAACATAGACACTGATGCTAGGTATTTCACAACAATCAACAGAAGAGGTGGCCCTTCAGTAGCCGAGGAGACTGTTAAGCTTCCTGAAGAGTTCTTCCTTTCCGCTAAGGACACAGTTCTTGGGCTTGACCTCAGTGGAGACCCTATGTTAGGACAAACAATATTCTTTGGAACTTTTTTAGAACCTGATAAAACATATCTTCATTTGCTATTACATTTTACAGAGATCCCAAAGCAAAACGAATGAAGGAAGGAAGGACGAATGGACGGATGAATGGATGGATGGATGGAAGGAAGCAAGCAATCAATGAAGGGAGGGAAGAAGAAGGAAAGGAAAGGAAAGGAAATTAGGGAAGGGAAAGGAGGGGAAGAAAAAAAGAAACTTATGTATTCCTGGACCTGCCTCCTGATAGAATTAGGCATGGGACATTTCTCAGTTTCTCTGAGGGAAGATCCCTGGATCCAGTGAACTTTGTAAGGCATCCCTAGACACCACTGGGTAAAGCTTAGGGCTTCAGTTCCTACAGACAATCCACTGTTCCTCTTGCCCCACCCCCAGGCTGCAATTCATATGGAGAGAAGTACTGTTTTAAAAATACAAATGTCATTTAGAAAAAAAATGATTTAAAGTAGAGTTGGGGGTAAAGTGGTCATTAAGATTCCTGTCTGGATGTTTAGACTATGTGAACCTAGGAAAGTTATCCTCTATGAGCCCTAATTTTTACATCTATACTGTTGAGATGACAAAAATTACTGTTGGGAAGTCAAAATGAAGCAATACATTAGGAACTCAGCTGAGTGTTCTGTCCTTTGTAAGCACTCAAATGTTTGTCATGGTCACTGCTGCTGCTGTTGCTACTTGTCTCCCAGCATTATTATTAGGTAAAATTGGGAGAGTAGGCATTTTATGCAGAAGTGCACTTCTGAGGAAAAGTACAGAGACATGAAGAAATGTCCTGCCCTCAGGTATAAAGACGACTCAAGGCGTTGGCAAAAAGGGCTATAGATATTTCATGCTGAGAGAGAGTGACTCCTCTGAACCAAGGAATCAAATGCTCAGAAAATTAGAGAGCTGGTGAAACCATGCTGCATTCTTGTTTTAAAGAGCTAAATATCAAAGTGAAGAGCCCAACATATGAGCCGAAGGTGTGTGTCCTTTCCACTAAACATACAGGTGAGGCTCTGTACCATGACTACCATTTTGTTCTCAGGAAATGATCCCCTGGGAATGTGGGCTGCTGCCTCTCATTCTTTCTGGAGAAGAGTGGTGAGTCATTAGACATCTTTTCGTCTAGAAGAGTGATACCAGTTTCAGCTCTATGTCTAACCACCTAGTCTTTTCCTAAGGCTGCCCAAACAGAAATGTGAAAAGATGTGACTTGGTCCTTATGACTAGGATTAGGGGAGAGTGGGTGTGCTGGTATAAGTGATCCTTCAATTGGCTCTTTCTATGAAAGTTGGGACATGCATAGAACCTATTAAGAGGTTTTCAAAATATGTGAAATTATTTAGCTACTTACAAGATAGATCTGTTTACTACGTTCTCAAAGATGCCATTTCCTGACGATGCTAATTATGGAGGCATTTCAGAATAATGACCTCATAAAGTTCAAGCAGCTGTCTCTGTGCAGACTTAGATAACACACAGCTATGACCTCACTCAGGCTAAGGGCAGGTCTTAATAGCTTGAAAGGACTATGGTCAGAAAAGCAGTTTTGGCTTAAACTGTTTTCCCTCTTAACTGTTTAATAAAAGGAAGTGTCTCATTAAAGTAGCTTATTTCCCCCATGATTCCATGGAGTTAGGGCCATGGTACCTTCAGGTCATTAGCCAAAATGAGAGTGATATCTTGGGATAGATTGGGAACCCCAAAACTCAGCCTCGTACTCCAGTCATTGTAACACTTTGGTTATTTTATTCTATCACACCGGTCATTTAGAGTTGAAGAGTCTAAAGATACTAGTCATTTCTTAAGGCTGATTAGGGCATTTTCCCTGGGGAATAAGCTTCTCTACAGAGGAACTTCAAGATGTCCAAGAAGATGGGCTCTGTGTTTATTGAGAGACAGGTGATCAGGCAGTAACAGAGCCCATGGTACTGGAGAGTAAAACGAACTGCTGCCCATACATAATGGAAGGTCGGAGGCAGAGTGAGTGTAATGGGAGCCTTATAAAAGCAAAAGGAAAAACTAGGACCACCCACTTATTTAAAATGGAAAAAGGAATGTGTGTTTTTATCCCAATACCCATCAAATTTCTTTTAGGAAAAAAGAAGCAGGAGTAGGAGGAAATTAGGAGTAGGAAAATGTTATACAATTACTTGGCCTTTCAAGCATCTTAACATCTGAGGCAGGTCAGAAAAACCATGGTGGAATGAAGAATCTGGATTCAGGAAACATAAACTCAAGTGTAGATTCTGCAGCTGACACCATCACTGTGTGACTTGAGGACAACATTCCCCTGCCCCGCAGCCTCCACCCCTTGCCTGTCATATAAGGGAGTTAGATAAAGGCTCTGTAGGTTCTGTCTTTTCTGACATTCTAGGGTTTAATAATAAGCTAAAACAAGGATCCTGTTTTCCAATGTGTAAAACACAAGAAAAAGTATGCAGTGAAGTGACCTATAAATTCTGCTGAACTTTAAATGTGAATTAGATGCAAATACAGAATTAAAAATTAGCATGAAAATCATTACCCTCTGTAGATTAGGAAGTATAATGCAGTTGCTTTGCAGTGGGAAGAATGAATCTTGCACGTGCTGAAATAAGCACTGACAAATGTTAGAAGAGATAGACGCTACAGTAGTCTGGGCTTTTTTCCCCTTTGTTGAGACTTTTTCTTTTCTCATTTTGCATCCATGGTTAGACGGGGGACAAACATCCTTGAGATTCTACATGGGTCAATGGTACAAGGATGCAGAAGAATGTCAGGTCACCTGAGCATAGTCATAAGTAATGACATCATACACAGGTTTATATGACCCAGATGACCTGAGGATATACAGCCTCTGGTCAACCTGAGGTAGTATCTACCTGTCCTGAAAGAAAGTTTATGCAATTGTTACACTTGAACTTAAACTGAGAAAACAGCCTTGGGGACGGGAATTCATGCTTACTGAGTGCCACAACATATGTTAGCATTTGACACATTTTGTTTCATTTAACCCTTATGCTAAAGGCACCCTATCAGAATGGGGCTGATTCTCTGGCGGCTCAGTGGTAAAGAATCCACCTGCAAGGCAGGAGACACAGGTTCAATCCCCAGATCAGGAAGATCCCCTGGAGGAGGGCACGGCAACCCACTCCGGTATTCTTGCCTGGAGAATCCCAAAAACAAAGAAGCCTGGTGGCCTACAGTGCATGGGGTCCAAAAGAATCAGATATGACTGAAGTGACAGTATGCACACACCCTATCAGAATACAGTTTTTAAACATTGTTTGATTTTCTGATTCCTATTTGTAAAATGGGGATGTGAAACCTTGAAGAAGGTAATAAAGTCTTACAGCTTCTAAATAATAATGGATTGGCCAAAAAGTTCACTCAGGGAACTTACAGAAAAACCCAAGTGACCTTTTTGGCCAACCCAACATAAGCTGAAATTGAAATCTTCCCTGACTCTGAAGCCTGTCCTCTTCCACAGTACCTCATCACCTTCTGAAACCCTAGTTTTCATTCTAGTTCTGCCTTTATTTGACTGTGGTACCTGAAAAACAACCACTCAGCTTACTCATCTGTTAAAAATCACATAAAACCACCAGCCAACTGACCAAAACAGTGACTATATGGCCTCTGTTCATCTTCCATAGTTTGTGGATGGACATTACAGTACCACATTTAATTCTCTAGGAACAGTGCCTCTGACAGTCATGAAATATGGTGGCCCTCGACTTTAAAAGGTCCTTGTACAACCTGAAACTATATGTAAACTGTATCATATATTTATATATCGGTAATGTTTTAGAAAAGAGTCCAAAGCTTTCCTGAGGTCTCAATGTAATTCATATCTCCAAATGCTTTAGAACCTTCTGATCAGTAGATCTCCTTGTGATATCTTCTAGCTCAAAGCATCTGTAACAAACTGAAATAAATTAAGGTTTGGTACATGAAGGGAGTTCAAAGACAGAACTTACACTTGCACCAAAGATTATGCGATGTCATGGAAACAGACCTGGCAAAGAATCGAGGACTCTGGATCCTGGCTTACTCTGCCTTATCACTCAAAGAGATGTTAATTCCCTATCTCTCCTCTTGTAAACAGTTATTATAAAACCAAATGTGATGATATGGATGAGTACACTCCGGAAAATATAAAGTTTCCTGCAAAAGTATGACATTAACTGCAAGATATTAAAGTATCATATCATTTCACTAGTTGTCAACTAAGAAAGAGGGAAGATGGTGAGCTTCATCAGCAAAATTTAGAAGCCATGCTTTTTCATCCTTCAGCAAGGTCCTACATCTGATACTTATGTGTAAATTTCCTTGACTTTAATGAGAATTAGTTGCGAATACAGCTTGAAGGGTTCAGATGGAGATCACCACCAATCTGGGAGCTGATAAATAGAACTTAAGTTTTCTCCCCTAGACAACAGTATTTCATCTTTTTTTTAAATCTCCTTTATTCCATGAAGCAGTGGTTCTTAAAGAATGGTCCAGAGCCAGCAGCAGGAGCATTACTCAGGAACAAGTTAGAAATGCAAATTCTCAAGCCCCACCCTTAACCTACTGAATCAGAAATTCTAGGGGTGGGCTGTGCAGTCTGCATTTTAACAAGCTCTCCAGGGAATTCTGATATACTATAAGCTCAAGTTTAAGAACCACTGTCATAAGTGATTATCCCAGGACAGACCTGCTGGGCTACTGTATTGGTTATGGGAACTCGAAAGAGAATGTCAGAGCTCCGGTAACCCGGAAGAGGATCTAGCACAGTTCACTAAAGGGCAGTATAGGCCAGGTTGGGCTGGAGGACACCAGGGCAGCAAACAAGGCAGGCGCATGTTCAGGGCTCCCCTGGTGGTCGAGTGGTAAAGAATCTGCCTGCTAACACAGGAAACACAGGTTTGACCCCTGGTCCGGGAAGATCCCATATACTGTGGAGCAGCTAAGCCCGTGTGCCACAACTACTGAGCCAGTGCTCTAGGGCCCAGGAACCGCAACTGCTGAGCCCATGTGCTGCAACTTCTGAAGCCCATGTGCCTAGAGCCGGCGCTCCGCAATGAGAAGCCACCACAATGAGAAGTCTGCACACTGCAACTAGACAGTAGCCCCTGCTCTGAAACTAGAGAAAGCCCACACAGCAGTGAAGACCTAGAACAGTCAAAAATTAATAAAAATAAATCTTGAAGTGCAAGTTCAGGGTGTTTTCAGAGGTCTAAGTGAGGCAGCTACACTCAGTCTTATGCAAACAAAGGTTTCTCAGAGAAGGAAATGCCTAAATTTAGGTTTCCAAAGGATGAGAGGAACTGGTCATTTTAAAGTGGAGAAAACTCAGATTTAGGGCACTCGGACAACTGTACTCTAGGCCACCCAACCTGCAAGCAAGTGGTAGTGTTGGGATTTGAATTCAGGTCAGTCCAATTCCAGAGTTCTTGCTTTTAACCATTACAGTTAGGCTGGAAAATAGGTTTTATCAAGCCTGTCAATCCTGATAAATTGATAATGGCTTTCAGGAAGGCTGGTGATGAGGACTCTGAGACCTGGGCTGGGCTCAGCAGGAAAGGATGCCACAATCAATTAGTGATGTCTACCTTGGGTACAGAATAGGGGAGTATATGTGTCATGCATGCATTTGCTGACCCTGCACTGCAGAGTACTGCCTCCAGGACTTTGCACAAAGAGGGGCAGACCTGCAGAGCTGTTTCATATTCATGGAAGATTGTCTTTGACTTTAAGGAACTTACAGCTCTGTGGCATCAGTGGGCACCTATTATATGTTACTAGGAGGTAGTCAGTGACAGGAGGATGTTATAAGCTGATGAAGCATTCATTGAGAAAGGGAATGAAGATTCCTTCAAAAAGTGAAGCTGCTGATTAAGTGTAACAAACAACAATAAAGAACAATCTTATGAACCTAAGCTTCAAAGTTTGTAGGACAATTCACTTTCATTTTTTACTTCTGTTATTTCCATCAACATGGCAGATGTTGATATGATAGAAAATGTCACTGTTCGCAAGTAATGTGTCAAGTTAGCACTCTCGTGCCTAGGGGAAACTTAAATTTAGAAATGCCACCCAAAAAGTATGCATTCAACATACCTAATGGCTCAACTGTGCAGTAGTTTAGAAGTTACTATCAGACAGAAGGACTGAGTGGCTCTTTAAGGCAAAGATGGCACTAAGTTAGTGCCAGTTTGTTTCACACATGGTTTATGGTGTTGGGAGGATGGTAGGTGAGCTCTTTGAAGGGTAACCAAATACTGTTTTCACAATATATTTGTTAAACCAATGTATGGATTGAAACAACAGTAACAACACAACAACAGCAATTGTTTCTAATAATCAGAGGAAATCTGATGGGTACCATCAAGTCAGCGAGTCATGGGAAATGACTTCTGGATGAATTTCCTTTGCAAAACTTCTTTTTCACTTCTCCCTATCTCAACTTCACACTGAACTGTTATAAAAACACTTTTTATCCTTGAAATCAACAATTTTTTGAAGGAACTTGTGCCCTGGACATAGAGATCAAAAGAAGATGACCTCCCCCAAAATCCCAGGTCAGAGCTGTTGGCCACCTGGGCATTTCTCCCCAGGTGTAGTGAACATTCATCTCTCAGTAATCATGACTTGGACAACCCACGTGCACCCCCGCCCCCATTATCAGAGGCTCACTTTGCAGTTATGGGCAGCCTTGGGTTTCGTCATCTGAACAACTAGGGTGTAAGCCTCAGTGGTCCGCTACCTCAGGGCTCTGCCTGCTGATAGAGCTCCCCTAACCCCCACCTGCAGTTATCAGGAACTGGCTTCCCACTGGTCCTCCCCCAAAGCATTTACACCAGAGATGATAGGGGAGCTTATCACCTTAAGATTTGTTTACCTTATCTCACATTGGGAGAAGAGATTTGACAGTACCAGGAATCAAAACATTTCTCTGCCCAAGTCCTGCTGACCAGTGCAGAATTATCTCTGATTCACTTTACATTTTAAACATTATCTGAAACCTCAACAAGGAGAAAAAGAAAACATGACAGCCATCTGTGGAAAACAGGCTCTGGGGTACAGGCTGATAAGGACTTCACCTTTAGATAATCACCTGGAGAACCATAAGAAATGGACTCAATATGCAGAGACTGTGTATCTTTCTATTGTAGCATCTTCTAAGGTACAAATCCCAACACGAAGAAGGTGCCCTGGAGACCAAGGCTGGGGGTCTCTAGTTTAGATTACATGTTCTGAAAGAGGAAGAGAACCATTTGAAGGTTCATATTGAATACACTGAGCCCTGAAGCCTCTCTTTTGCAGGGCTCCTGATCCATTCACAGAGCAGCGAAATACCAAGTCAGTTCAGAGAAACTGCCTTATTGGCTGTGTGGGGGATTCACGCCCTTCACCCCTGGTTGGTTTTGTAATACGTATCCCAAATACATCCCTCCCCATTGAGCAGCTCTGGTGCTGAAGCTTAGCTATGTGCTGTCATTGTCCAGCCTCCTCTCTTTAACCCAGGTCCATGGATCTTTTCTCCTTCATTCCATGAAGAGAGACAGCGTAGTGCTTTGGGTTGAGCCCAGGGCTGAGGGTAGTAACAAGATCCGGTTTCTATATCTCCTTCCGCCACTGTGATCTTACATGACTTTGGACAAGTATCTTCCTCCTCCCCGCAGCCCAGGGACCTGCTGTTAGTGCAGGACTGGGCTTCCCTGGTGTCTCAGACAGTAAACAATCGGCCTGCAATGTGGGACGCTCGGGTTTGATCCCTGAGTCAGGAAGATCCCCTGGAGGAGGGCATGGCAACCCACTCCAGTATTCCTGCCTGGAGAATCCTATGGACAGAGGAGCCTGGGGGCTACAGCCCATGGTGTTGCAAAGAGTTGGACATGACTGAACAACTAACACTCATCTCTAAGGAGACTTTCCACCCTAACATTTTAGATCTTCAAGGGAACTGGAATTCTGGGTTCAACTGAAATTGGTGTAACCAGAATTTGCCAACTTTCTTCCTCTCTGGCATGAAGCATCACACTAGGCATCACAGGGGATATGCTTCTATCAGATCTCTCTCTCTCTCTCTCTCTGAACCACAGCACTCACAGGCGAGGGGCAAGTGGGAGAGAAAAACAAGTTTACAGTTATCTCTGGTGCACAGCAGAACATACTGTGTGCTATGAGCAAAGTACAAATGATTATAGGGTCTAAAAGAGGCAGAAATTGCATCTATTTACAAAAAGTCAGACTCACACTTCACGGCATTTCAGATGAGCCTTGTCAGGGAGGGAATTCAGACAGGACACAACTTAGTTTCTATAGCAACATTTACTGAGCAGGTCTTTTGTGCCAGCCACGGTTCTGAGTGCTCTGCACACAATAACCCTTTATTCTCCTCAGTCTTTTGATATTGAGACTGTGATTATTATTCCCGCTCTGCACATGAAGAAACTGAGGCATACACTGCTTAAGGAACACGCCACAAAGAAAGGGGTATGTGTCAGGATTCAAACACAGGCAATCTGGTGGACAAGCTCCCATTGTCAATCTGGTGGCTCTACTGATTGTGACATGTGGAAAACCACTGACTCTGGAAACTGGAGAATGAAGAAGATCTGACTTCAGGGATGAGCTCTGGGGCCGTGGGCAAGTCCTTCCATGCCTCTGCAATCCCAATTTCTTACCTGTGAAATAGCAGTGCTAAGTACTGGCCTCACTGGATTATCATGACAATTCAGTAAAATGGTGGATGTAAATATGATTTAAATGATACAAAGTTCTATCTATTTTTCTGTTTGTAAAGGCTTTTTTGATGTGGACTGTTTTTAAAGTCTTTATTCAATTTGTTACAATATTGCCTCTGTTTTGTGTTTTGGCCACAAGATATGTGGGATTTTAGCTCCCCGACCAGGGATTGAACCTGCATCCCTTGCATTGGAAGGTGAAGTCTTAACCACTGGACTACCAGGGAAATCCCTATATACTTTTTTTTGAATTTATTTATTTTTAACTGGAGGATAATTGCTTTACAATAGTGTGCTGCTTTCTGCCATATATCAACATGAGTCAGCCATTGGTACACATAAGCCCCCACCCTTTTGAAACTCCCTCCCATCTCCCACCCCATCCCACCCCTCTAGGTTGTCACAGAGCACCAGGATGAGTTCCCTGTATTATTTACAACAAATTCTATATATTTTTAAATAATAGAAGAAAGCAGAAGGAACAACATGAAAAGAAGTCTGAAGGTGGTAAAGTGCAAGGTACATATATTTAGGCATGTGTTTAGGGCAGAGTGATCATCCAGAGAGTCCCATGAGTAAGGGCTACCTGATGGGTCAGGCCTGGGGTCTCTTCCTCAGGGTTACACCTTGGGTAGTTTCCACTCAAAGCTTTACTTCATCTCATCTCTGCTATCTATGCTAGGCCTTGACTGTGCTCTCTAAAGTAGAGAATGACAAATGTAGTCCATTTTCCTCATGTTTTGTACTGTTGAAACTCATGCCCAGAATGCCAACACAGTTCTCATCAGCATTTGAGTTCAGCCACAGCATTTGAATGAAAGGACTAGACCCTTAACCCGCAAAACTAATATAGGCATTGGAACATTAGTTTCAGCAGAATTAGCCCATGTAGACGTGACACTAAGGGACAAACCCAGCATAAAGAAATACACTCATCTCAGGAATGTCTGTGTAGTAAGATGTGTTACCATCATCTTCTCAATACTGGCCAAGGCAGCATCTTCAGATGGTATCCGGGTTACCATAGGAGCTGGTGGTAAAGCTGAAGGGATACACTAAGAAAAGGGCACCAGTTCAAGAGATACTCCGTGGGAAAATACACTGGACTGGCACCAGAAGATCTGAGTTTGAGCCCTAGCATGACTGATTTTTGACTGATTGCCCCCTAGAAACTGGAGGAGGAAATAGCAGCCCACTCCAGTATTCTTGCCTGGAGACTCCCATGGACAGAAAAGCCTGGTGGGCTACAGTTCATGGGGTCGCAAAGAGTTGGACACACCTGAGCACACATGCACGACCCTAGAAACATCATTTCCCCTCTCTGAGCTTTTGTTTTCTGTAAAATGGCACAACTGATATAGGTGCTCCTTAAAGCATCTTCGAGTCTGAAAGCCCAGAACATGCAGGTTATTTTAAGCAGAAACTTAACTAAAGCTATTCTTAGGCTCCCAACTAGAAGCTACATGTGATTTTGCATCTCCTACTAACTGCAGAGGTCACATTTTCAACTGCTTCTTGCTCTTATCTCTCTCAGCTACCAGATGCTGCCATTTACAAAGGAACAACAATAATAACGTGACAACAGCAACTGTAGCAACAGACATAGTGGTAGACAGGAACTGTGCTAGCAATACATTTTCAATGCATTTAACTCTCAGAGCAACCCCATTGGGTGGGTATCATCATTATTTCTGTAACACAGATGAGGAAGCAAAGGTTTCAGAGTTAATAATTAACTTGCCCAAGAGACAGAGTGGGAAACTGAGTCCAGTCTGTCCATGGCAAACCTTGTGCTCTTAGCGACCCAGATATCCAGCCAGGACTGAACATAAGGGTATGAACCTTAAGTGTCCCAGGTGACCCTGGAGGGCACTTGCCTTTGAAAAATGATTTCTAAAGATTTTCTCATAGGGATCAGAGCTTTTCTTCCTCAGGAAGAAGGAAGTCACTAACTCCAGAGTGAGAGAACAGGACACGCAGTCCTTTCCCTAATGTGAATTCTGATGATACAAGAGTGGACAGGCCTCCACTGGAAGAGAGAAAATCAGAGGGAGAAAAGTCACATGAGGGAAGTGGAATTACCCACCTTCTTAGTGATCTGACAGATACTCCACACAGGAGTCCCTGTTCTCTGCCCGACACTGTTCAGTGACCCTGACTGAGGGTGCATGGAAAAGTACACCAGAATGTGTGGGTGTCAGTGGAGGGGGAGTCACAGCTCATAGATTAGACAGAATGAAGGAACCGCGGCATGGACCAGCCTCACTTAGAAAGCATCTGTTCCCAAAGCCCTGTTAAGTGCCAAGCCCAGAGAACCATTCCTAAGACAGAGCCCCTGTGCTCCTTGTGTGAGACAGGAGACAAATCCAGGCTTGGCTGGCATTAACGCCAGACGCTAAGTGCCATATGAAAGTCTAAACAACTTGCTTTGGGTGTAGAGTGGAGGGAGGATCCACTCCACAGTTAACTCCAACACAAGGCAGAAAGTGCTACGAGCTCTAATGAGAGCACAAGCTGAGAGCTCCGGGAGCTCAGAGGGATGGGTGGATTCTGACTGGGGTTCACACAGAAACAGTGGTGTTTGAGTGGAATCTTGTAGAACTGAAATGAGTGAGAAAGGGCTAAGATGAAATTCCCTTCATCTCGGGGATGTCAGTATAAAGAAAAAGTCAGTTTCTCTATGTTTGCTTTTCTGAAGGCAGAATGGCTACAAACATCAGAGTCGAGGTTAAGAATGATCTGATTTTGACTTCCAGATCTGCCGTGTCTGTGTGACCTTAAATCTTGGTATCATCATCTGTAATAGGAGATACTAGTATCTTTTTCATGGGATTGTTGTGGGGAATAAAGAAATTAAATACGGCAAATGTTTAGCAATGCAAGTGTCTAGCAAATAATAAATGATAGCTTTTACTATAGTATGATTACTGATGCACTGAAGATTATCTAGCTCATCTGGACAACATGTGACTATTCAGCCACTGCTGGATATTCAGACAACTTCCAGAATTAACTAAATGCACCTGCATATTCCTTGGCACTTGTCTTCATCCTGTGTGCATTTTCCCTCTCCCCAGACCCTTGCACAGCCAGCCCCTTTGTCTACTCCTGAATCACAGTTTTGCCTTTTTGATTTGTGTTTTGGTGTTCTTATCCATACAATGGACTAAATTACTGGGTCTAGTTTTCTCACTTCTTTATGCAGTAAGGTTCTACACTGGAGGGTACACTCTTTGAGGTACTTTCAGATCCAGCAGTAAAGGCACAAGAGCCATTATCACAGTCAGCTTCTCGAGTAAAGTCCTGTCTTGTTCATAGCCAAGTTTGCTCTGTCTCCTGTTTATCACCATGCTATTGAGAATCAATAGAGGACATTGGAACTGCAGGGAACTAGAGCCAAATCTTCTGTTTTACCAAGGAGCACCACGCAGGCCAGAGAGAGGAAGACATTTGTCAAGTTCCTGCAGAGAGGCAGGCAGGGGTGGGTCTGCACACTAGACCCCAAGTGTGGGAGCTCACAGGTCAGTGCGCCCTGAATGACTTCCCATGACCTCTGCGCCTTTGCTCTGCAGACCCGGGCTCTGATAAGGTCAAAGATGCATTTCCTTCTCTCCCTTCATCCGCCTCGCCCTCCCTCCTGACTTTGGGTAAAGCCCCCTAGAGGTCCATTTGGACACACACACACCACTCCCACAGCATCCTTGGATGCAGCTTACATACCACGTACTGACTTGGGGCCTCACAGTCTGGAGACCAGCTGACAGGAAGAGAGGCAAGAAGACCGAAAACACTTTAAATGGCCTTGGAATTAAAGTGAGAAGGGAGGCAGGAAACATTTGTGATGACCAACATCACAGAGAAGTGATAAAAATGAGGAGACCTTAACGCTTGCCTTCTGCTCCCCTGAGACCAAGGATATAAAGGCTTTTCATCTCACACGGCAGCCCCAGCTGTTTGGTGGTGGTGACCAGGCTGCAGAAAATTTCAAAGCAGCGCCTGGGCTCCACAGGCAAGAAGGCTAGGTAGAATCCTGTGTCTGCCCCAGGCTCCCGCTCGAGAAGCATTCACCCTTTCCTCTGAATATACAGAACATGCTATACTTCTACTTTGGAATTTATTTCATTTTCTCATGTCCAGTTTTTATTCATGGATCATGGGTCTGTCTTCCTCTTCACATTAGAATGTTCCTCTTAAGATGCAGATGGAAGAACAGCCTTGTGGACACGGCAAGGGAAAGAGAGGTGGCAGGTGAATTCAGAGAGTACTGCTGACACACATACAAAACAACAACACTATCATGTATAAAACAGGGGCAGGAAGCAGGTGTATAGCACGGGGAGCTCAGCTCGGTGGTCTGCGAGGACCTGGAGGGGTGGGATGGGGCGGGGTGGGAGGGAGGCGCAAAAGGGAGGGGCTACATGTATACTTAGAGCTGATTCAAGCTGTTGTACTGCAGAAACCAACACAACATCATGAAGCAATTGTCCTCCAATTAAAATAAGTTTTAAAAAAAGAACATCCCTCTTAAAGGTAGGCCCCCTGACTGTATGTTGTATCACATATGATACAACAATACAATATAATTATACAATACAGTTGCATTGTATCATATGTAATACATGATACAACAATATTGTATTGAATCACATATAATGTGCTTATGACGTTATTTATATGATGTTTTATTATGACATTACTTATATGATGTTAATTATTCAGTGAATATTATGGTTAGATATACTACAAGGTGTTTTAGCTTAATAGTAAGAACTCACCTGGGAGGATTAGACATAGGTAGGTTTGAATGCTAGCTCTGCCTTTATCAGTTCTCTGACTTCTACCTACCTGTGCCTCAGTCCACTTATAAAATAATAATAATAATAGTGCATACTTTATAGGACTGCCACACAGATTTTAAACTGTTTATTACTTTAAAATGTGTAGTTAGTTCCTAGCATTAAAGGGCTCAATACATGCAGCAGCTATTAGTAATATCAGAGATCACCACCATCATCACCACCATCGTTTGTTGACAGTTATTATGCTGGTAACCAGAATCCCCAAATCCTCAATCAGCTCCTGTCTTTCCTTAGCTAGGAGAGGGAAAGACACAAAGGAATAAACTGAAGGAAAGAAAAGAAACCCAGTGCTTCTTACTCTGTGGTTGTCGCACCAAACCACACGGTGGGCTTCTGTGCGCTGAAGGATCCCTGAAAGCTTCTTTCCTGAGGCTCCCCCCAACCTTGGCTCTGTGGATTCCAGCCCTCTGGAGACAAGAAAAGACTAACCTAAGGCAATGAAGGGGCTTCCCAGGTGGCTCAGTGGTAAAGTATCTGCCTGCCAATGCAGGAGACACAGGAGACATGGGTTCAATCCCTGGATCAGGAAGATCCCCTAGAAAAAGAAATGGCAACCCACTCCAGTATTCTTGCCTGGAGAATCCCACTGACAGAGAAGTCCAGTGCGCCACAGCCCATGGGGTCGCAAGGGGTCAGACACAACTTAGCAACTAAACAACAAACAACAAGGCAATGAAGGGGTGAGGGGAGAAGCTTTGCCTAATTCCTCAAATAAGGCAGTCCAAGCTTTCCACTCAAATCTTCAGGGTGAAAGAGGTCCATCCTACCCACACTCAAAGCTGCCCCAGGCTTGCCTATCACGTCAAAGAAACAAAGCCAGCAGCTGTGGCACCAAGGCCCACACTGGTCATGCGACCTCCTTACTTGCTTTGAGGGAAGGAGCAAGGGGAGCGGGTTATCCTAAACCAACATAAACCAGGTGGGAGAGTAGGTACTGGCGTGGCTGTAGTGGTGAGTAGGCGTGTGGGTACAAAGAAGGTCACTAGCATGATGCTCTAACGTGTGTGTAGAAAGTATGGAGCAAAACAGAATCTGAAACACAGAAATGATTACTGGATATAGTTAGTGGTAACAGAATGTGGAGCTGAAAATGACCATGCTTGTACAGTACATGCCTATCCTCTCACAGCTGAGGAAACAAAATTCTTCACTTAAGAAGGGAAATAGTCCACCTACTTGGTTATTCACTTACTAGGCACGGACTGTACCACTTAATGCCAAGGACTATGCTATATGCTGTGTATACAAGCCGAGAGAAAGGGAAAGAGGCCCTGCCCTCACAAACATACACCCTAAAAGAGGGACAGATAATCAACAAGCCAACAATCCATCAGATGCAGTGAAGTCTCTCGTGACCAACTTCTATTCAACCATGTCTCTGGATTGACCTGTATTCTCCATGATCTCTGTAAACCCCACTCCTTCTGGACAGTAGCCTCTTCTCTGATCAGTCCCTGTATTTCTGTTCACTTTAGCTTTATTGAAGATAGACTAGGAATCCATTCCATTTGTTTCCAAACCTATTTATACTTCTGTGTTTTACTTAAATTTTTGCCATGTAACTAGAAGTTATGTAAAATTTGAGTGCAAAAAGAAAGTTGATTTACTTCTCTGGAAAGTCAGTTATATGCTTTTGAAAGGCTCAAAGATGAATCACTAGAAACATTACAATGCTAGGTGTAGGCAAGGAAACTATAAAAGATTAGGGGGGGGACACAACAAAAATTCTGTGCTTACATTTATGTTATGTCTTCAAGTTCCCACTACATCAAAAGTTTGACAAATGCGTGTGCACTTAAGTGTTTTAAGTTAGAAGAAAATCCTCATGATGAATCATTTTTTGTAATTCTCCATTTTAACCATCTTTTCCAAATAATCTAATAGCAGCCCCTTATTGTATCAGATGAAAGGATTTCTGCTGCAATTACAACTTGAGTAAAGTGCTGTGAGGGGAGCCAGCTGAGTGAGGTGACAGAGCACAGTGGATGACCTACTTAGGGAGGTCACTGAAAGAGGCAAAGCAGCCAGCCAGACAAAAGTAGGAGAGAAGAGTTCTAGGTAGAAGGGACAGCCTAGCAGGGAGCCTTAGTATGCTGAAGAAGGTGCAACAGTGGATAGAGAAAGGGAGAGGATGAATGAAACTGTTCAGATTACCAGGGTTCAGTCAAAAGGCGGCCCCTGACAGGTCATGCAAGGCAATATAAACATTACTGACAGGGACTTCCCTGGTGGTCCAGTGGCTAAGATTCCACTCTCTCAGTGCAGGGGGCCCAGGTTTGATCTCTGTTCGGGGAACTAGATCCCATATGCTGCAACTAAGAGTTCACATGCTGCAACTAAAGATCCCACAGGCCACAACTAAGACCCAGCACAGTCAAATAAATAAATATTTAAAAATTACTGAACACATGCTGAGGACCCTCTCAAAGCTCAAGGGGACTATGTCAGGACCCCATTTCCATTTTCAAAAGAACATTCTGGCTGCTATGTGAAGAATGGAGGAGGGTGAGAAAAGAGAAAGAGAGCAAGATGGAGGCAGCGATGCAGGAAAGCGATAAAGAAAGCAGTAAATACAGCTATCCCTCAGCATCTGTGGAGGATTGGTTCCAAGACCCTCCTCAGATACCAGAATCCATGGATGCTCAAGTCCTTATGTAAAAATGGCACAGTATCTGCATATAACCTATGTGCATCCTCCCATATACTTTAAAGCATCTATAGGCTACTTGTAACACCTGATGCAAGTAAACTCTGTGAAACCGTTATAAATATAATGTAAGTGCTATGTAAACAGTTGTCGGCACACAGAAAATTCAAATTTGGCTTTTTGGAGCTTTCCCAATTCTTTTTTGCGAGTACTTTCAATCCATGGTTGGTTGGTCCGTGGATGTGGAACCCACAGGTTCGAGAACTGACTATGCATGGTGAACAGTGACGCAGCACTAGGCCGCTGGGGGCCGGGGGTATAGGAGATACATTCATGGCATCTTTAGAAGGACGTATATCCATGTTTTCTCTTGTCAATCAATTAGCATGGCCAAACTTACAGCTAATTTTTGAAAGGTATTTATGATCCAATCTGGGGGGAGGGGGGAACCCAGAAGTCAAGTAAATTGGTTTTCTTCTCCTAGTTTGATACTTATTGACTGTGCTACTTAAAGCAAGACCCTGAACCCTTGGAAGCTCATCTGGATAAAGAGAATAATAATATCCTCTCCAGTCTCTATTATATTTAAGTTATGCAATTTGAATAAGATGATGTACTACATCGATGTGTATACTACCCTTTATAGTGAATCTAAGGACTTGGATAATCTTACAACTGGTAAGGCAGATTTTATTGCCTTCACTTCACAGGTGAGAAAACCCAAATATATTCAACAGTTACTGAGCATCTACTCTATCAAGACCAGGGCTAGGCCCTGAGACTTTAAAAACAAATTAGACCCAGCCCCACCCTGTAGAAGTTCACAGTCTGATGAAGAGACAGACATGAAATTACAGAATATTAAGAGAAGTGCTAAGAAAGAAAGCACAGTAGAAGCTCAGAGGAGGAACTCATTTTTTCTGGAAGGGTTGGAAGACTTCCTACTGGAGTCAACATCTAACTGGGGTCTTGAAGGAACTCTAGGAGTTTTTCAGGTGCGGAGGGGCGTTTGTAAGGAATGTCTACAGAGGTATGAAGACCTAGCCGTGTGATTGTGGTCTCCAGCATTCAGTGGGCTGTTAAGAAATGAGGCTGGGGGTGGATCAGGGCCACTGAGGCTCTCCCACATGGAGCCCTGTGGGTGCATTACACCCAAGCAAAAAAAAAAAATCTAGTACAGTAGCTTCATGAGTATGTTTTCTCCAAATGCTCTCAGCAGTTCTGCATTGTATCTGTGTCTTTTACTCTCTCCTTCCTCACTTACTATTTTCCTCAGAATGAGTTTGAATCTCAGCCTCTCCCCTCCCACACACACTCCTGGATCTTAATTCAGGGGGGGCATACAAAGAGAACACCCCTAGTCAGTAAGAACGGCTATTATTCTCAGAATTTCTTTTAGAAATCAAGGAGTCTGGACTGTTTCTTAGCAGGAGCTATTTCATCCTATTTCATGGATGAAACATCAAAACTATTTCATGTTTTGAGAAACGTTGAAAAGGGACTCAAATTTTGGAACAAAGGGAACTAAATACCAGGGAGTTGGTTTTGGAGGGGAGGCATCCCTGCAGAGGAGGAGGCTGGGCTTTTGCTAAAGAGTGTCATTTGGAAATTGTCTAGGAGACCTGAGTTCTCATCCCTGGGCACAGCATGCTTTCATGCCTCAACATTCCCATCTGGAAAATGACAAATAAGAAAATGTGTAGTTTTAGAGGTGGAAGAGTGTTATAGCTAAATGAATCTCACTTTTTTTAAACAAATGAGGACATGAACTCCAGAAAGGGGGAATAACTTGCTAAAGGTAATATAGAGAATGGACAGTCTGTTTGGTCATTCACTCATCCATTCCATTCAGCAAATGTCTTGGTGAGTCCCCGGTGCCAAGTACCTTGCAAGATGCCAGGACTAAAGCTGGAGATGAAATAATCATGATCTCTGCTGTGTTGGGAGAAATGAAATGACGCCAATAAACAAAACGTTAAAGAGGATAATTAAAGACAGAGATAAGCTATGATGTAAATAAACACAGCACTGGTGTAGAGAATAAAAGGGCAAAAGCACAGAGAAAGCCTCTCTGAAGAAAGAATCTAAAGTGGAGACCTAAAGACTACAGACTCAGCCACTTGAAGAGGGTTTGGAAGAACTTTCTAGGGGAGAACTGCATGTGCTAAAGCCCCAGGGCAAAAAAAAGTTTGGACTGTCCTGAAAGGTGAAAGAAAGACCAGCGTGTGGATAGACAAAAGGGGCATGGCCTGGGTAGGAGATGTGGCAGGAGAGATAGTTGTTGGTTAGCATTAAATTTGTGTCTGACTCTCTGCAACCCCATGGACTGTAGCTCACCAGGCTCCTCTGTCCATGAGCTTTCCCAGGCAAGAATACAGGAGTGGGTGCCGTTTCCTTCTCTTGGGGAACTTCTCTACTCAGGGATAGAACCTGCATCTGCTGCATTGCAGGCAGATTCTTTACCACTGAGTCACCTGGGAAGCCCAAGGAGAGGTAGGCAGGGAGCTTAAAATTCAAAGTGCCCTTATTGGTAAATCCTTGATTGACCTTCACGTCCTTGTTGGACTCTACTGGTTGAGGGTTTGTTTAAAATTCACTATTCTCAGTATGCTTTTCTGAGACCTGGATTAGATGAGCAGGAGAGAAAATAAAATGTTGAGCTTTTCTTCTGTATCCACCTCTCCCCTTGCTTAGGGTTCAGCTCAAGAATTCAGCCAGGGGCAGAGTCAGGAGTGGATTCAGATATCAGGCAAGGTAGAATTTGATTCCTGGTGGCGTCATATAGTTTTGAGAGCTGGAACCTCTTGTTTCTATAGCCTTATTCCTCCTTCATTTTTGTCCTTCCCCTCCTCAGTAGATATACCCTCGCTAGAAAAATGAATTTCACTGATATAGGGCACCCTCAGGCAGTCATCTGCAGATTTTCATGAAGGTTTGCCTTGATGGGCAGGTGCCAGTCAAGTTTGTGGTGTGCAGTGCATTGCAGGCTTGCCACTTGGCTTAGGAACACCTATTTATATGCATGATTTTCATAGAAAAAGAATAGCAAGCGAGAAAATATTTTTCCCACTCACCCAGGGAACACAATCAAGATCGTCGGAGGGTGGGTCTAGCTTCATTTCCGGAATGATTTACCTGGTGTTCCTTGCAGGGACTGTTCATTCATGAACCATCAGAGATGCTTTGTGATGCGGGGGGAGGTGGCACAGGGGGGTGACGGGGCCAGAGGCAGAGGCCGCTATGAGGCTGATCTCTCCGCTAACCCCTTCCCTTTGGCTAGTGTCTCACTCCCATTCCTTCTGCTCTAGTGGGTTTCTGTGCTAGTTCCCCAAGGCTGCACGGCAGCAGAGCTAGATAGATGTAACCTCTACCTGGACTTTTGAGTTAACCCTACCTCCTACCCACAAATGAGGCTGAGCGAGCACATGCCCTAGCGCTGGTCTGCAGCCTTGACCTTGGCCCCAGAACTCGACCCAAGAATGAGCCCTGACCTCATCCTCAAATCCAAGTCCCAACCTTGTCCAGCCCCACCCCAGCCCTGGACCAAGTGCTCTGCCTCAGCCCCTCTGTGTGCCTGAGCCTTGGCCTTGAAGGGTGCAGCCACAGTGACGTGCGTCCCTTTTTAAGGAAGCCTCTGAAAGCCCCTGGCCTCTCGAGACCCAGGTCTCCCTTGCCAGAGCCACTGCAGAAGAACCACAAGATGTGGAAAGGAAGACACGGGTTCACACCTGTGTCCCTGGTTCCTCATCTGTATGTGGGCTCGAGGGTCATCAATCCTGCCTTACCTGCCCCAATGGGTAGTCTCAACAGGTAGTGGATGAGAGAGATTTAAAGCTCATATAATGCACTGTGAACTTTTACTACCTCTGCTCAAAATGTCAACATTTCAGCCTTCTTGCTGTCCAGTAGCAGAAGCCCACAGAGTAGGAGCTGGCCACAGACCAAATCTAGCATAATGTCTGCTTTTGTAAATAAAGGTTTACATGGTTAATAAAGTTTCACACTCATTTTATGTACCTATTGTCCTTGGCTGTTTCTGTGCTACCAAGCTTCATAGAACAGTTGCGGCAGAGACTGCAGGGCCCACCAAGCCTAAGATACTCTGTTCCTTTGCAGAAAAAGTTGCTGTCACCCGGCATAGAGGAGCAGAGCAATGGCTCTGAAGCTAGAATTCCTGTGTTTAGAGGCTGAATCTTCTACTTGGTGGCTATGTGACCTTGGGCAAGTAAATTAGCCCCAGTTTTTTTATCTCCATAAAATGGCAATAAGAACTGAGTCCCTCTACACTAGTGAAATGGCAGTAAATGAGTAATTCGTAGAAAGCAGGTAGCAGAGTCCCTGGCGTACAGTAAGCGTTCAGTGTTGCCTGGTGCTATTATCAGGGAAATGAGAGCTCTGGTTTGTGATGGCAGACTTTCTGGGGACCAGAGTTAATATGGTTCAAGGCACAGGGGAGGGGAACCGACCTGGATTCATATCTCAACTCTGTCACTTATCACACGAATGACTTGTGAGAGATTAATTAACCTCCTTGAGCTTCAGCTTCTTCATGCATGAAATAGGACAAAAAAAAAAAATTATAAGGTTGTTGTGGGAAGTAAATGATAGTGCTTAGACCAGGATTTGGTGCATAGTAAACCCTCAATAGGGGACAGAACTATAATAATAAATAAGATGAAGAACAGTAATTTTCCCCAAGTAGGGACAGCCACCCAGAACAGATAGGTAGTGAGAAGTCTCCAGGATGCCACCATTTTCAGGAGGTTCTAGCTGTGGCTAGTGGTGACCTTGACATCAGGTTTTACATATTCCAAGCACATTTAAATTCTACAGACTTCAAAGTGGAGTCAGGCAGACAGACATCTTTTAGGAGACTTCTCTCTAGGTTAAAAGGCCCTCAAGACCAAGTACCTTTCAGCTCTAACAATCCTACAACAGTTCTTGGGTTAAGTTAGAGGCAAGGAGAACAGCACATGTGTGTGTGTGTGATTATATGAACTATCTCTGAAAGCTCTTCTGCCCATAATACTAAATGGTTACCTGGTTTGCTATACAAGGGTGAAAAACGCCCTCGTTTTGAATCCTTTAGAAAACCTAAGGGTTGAGTCATATAATAGGATGTAAATCTTCTTGCCTGGGGAGCACTGGTTAAGGAGACTGACTGCTGCAGGTAGAATATATTAAGGGTGGCTGAGTTTTGGACACCAGCCTAGGAGAAGTTCTCTCATTCTCTATTGGCCTAAGATAACAGGGAGTGACACAGTTCAGTGGGCTGAAGCAGGGGGAGTTTGGACCAAGGGTGGGGGCATAATGGATATTCCCCAAGTTCATGGTTGCTAGATGGTCATCTTCATTTAGAAGACTGTGAAACAAAGCAATATCACCAAGCATTTATGGTTATTCCCTATCCAACTGTATACAGGACACATCACATTGAACATGCCGAGAAAAATCATAGGAGTTGAGAGGCTTCTACCTTCAAGAGAGCTTACACCTCAATTGTGGGTGAAAAATGTACATATACAAAAAGTCATTTGATAATACAAAGAAAAGTCTACCCAATGTAAGAAATGCCATGGAAGCAAGATTAGGTCAATTGTCAAAAAGAGTACCAAGTGGTATAAGTGAATGATAGGCATTCATTCATTCAATCAGTCTTTAGTCTCTCATTTACCAGAAATACTGTGTAGTCATTGTGTGATGCCCTCTAAGGATTGTAAAGAATCAAATGAGCTTTATGAAAGCAGAGGCACCATCTATCTTATTCACCACTCTGTTGCACAGCATCTAACCCATAGTAGAGAGGCAATAATGACTGAAACAGACAGATGTGGTGTTTAGATGATTGTGACATTTATGGAGCTCCTAATATGGTCTTAGACTTCAACTTGTATTATAAAATACTGGCAGATAGAAATGTAGTGGACATCAGTTGGTTTGATATGCCTGACATCCGTCTTCTCTCTGTCCACAACACATTCATTTTCCTTTGGCTGATACCTTCTTAGTAAGATGGTTACCTAATCTTAGGAAGATAATTAGCTAGTTTCTCTGCCTTCCCTTGACCAAGGGATGACTCCTACTCTGAAAAAGGCCTGTCTGGAGCCGTGTGGAGCAGTGATCACAAATGGCTGAAGCAACAGTGATATTCTGAAGACACCATCTATGAAATTCTCACACCTAGATTCCCCAATCTCATGCAATTTCCATCTGCCTGAGGTTCAGTCTTTGATCTGGCAGTCCCCCCTCCTTTCTTTTGTCTTCAGTTAGGATGCATTCATTTCTGTCCTTGCAATCAAAGAACTCAAACTAATAAAGCATGCGGGCTGCATAAAAATTGATGAGGCACATATTTCTGTGGACATTTAAGAGAGGAATGGAGACTTTTATAGACTACAGTTAGGAAAAGGGAAGCATGAGAGCTTCATGGAAGAGGTGGCATTTAAGCGCAACCTTTAAAGATTGGAAAGAATTTGTAGAGGGAAACGGCAGAAGTCAGGAAGTCTGTACAGGCTGGAACAAGAACATGAGCAAAGGCCCAGAACTAAAGCAAGTCTAGAAACATCCAAGAGGAGCAGTACCTACACTCAAACCCCATGAACTCACCGGTCCATGTTTGTAGCCCCCTACACTTAAGTCAGATTTCCTTTTCCCATTTTGCACTGGATCAGAACCAGCTTTCCCTCCACTGTGTCTCTTCTCCATTGCTTTTATCTATAGGATGTTAGAGCTGAGGGCTCAGTTAAAATCAGACCTAGACTATCTCTGAACAAGGTGATATTCTAGAGCTCAGCAGGTACCCGAGCCACACATGAAGCGCTGGGTGCTTTAGGGGAGCATTAAGGTTTACTCAGAAAGTTACATGTGTCCTCCTTCACCTCCATTGCTACTACTTTTCTCCTTTGGCCTGCACTGCATCTACCCTGGCCTTCTTTTTATTTCTCAATTTCACCAATATTTTCCTGAACCTTATTGCGAGCCTTTGTACTTCCTTGTTCCTTCCACCTGAAACTGTTTCCCTGGCCCTCTGCCTGGCCAGCTCCTCCATATGATTCATTTTCTCAGCTCAAAGGTTACCACCACAGAGAGGGTCTCCTTCACCCTGTATGTAAGTAGCCCCATCAATCACACTCCCGTCATCTCATATCATTGCCTTCCTAACACTTCTCAGATCCTAACGATCTTACTCACATGTACATCATCTCTCTCCCCTCTCTAGATCCTAAGCTCCATGATGGAAGGTTCTCAGTATTGTATTCCCCTGGCACCCCCACTGTCTGACATACACTGTGTGCACAGTAAACATTTGTTGGAAGGGTGGGCAAGTAGTTAGATAGAAGAAAGATGGAAAGAAGAAAGAGAAAATCCCTGTCTGTAGAACTACACATCTTCAGGGAACATAAATGTTTTATTAGAGGTACTCCACACACACACACACACACACACACACACACACATGCACACAACACTGATTTAGTAGAAACTCCATTGTCCAGATGGGGAAAATGAAGCTGAGAGAGGGAAAGGGGCTTGTTCCTAGTCCCAGATTTGTTTCTCTGTGTTTACTTTTCCAGAACCAGGTCAGGCTCCTGAAGAGCATTCCCATAGAACCTATGATCTCTCCATCTATTTGTCCTTCCCCTGCCCCTGGTTTCATATGTCAGCCCACAAGGTGAATCTAATTCCAGGACCAGTGAGCCCAGCCTGTAACCAATTCTTGGCCTCATATACCATGTCACATCTCATTGACTTTCAGTGCCTGGTAATTAATACTCATGTTTCATAATAAATACGCAAGTCTGAGCAGGGGAGGGGGGCTCCTCTTCTGCATCTCCCTCTGTTGCCTGGTCCCAGTTGGGTTCCAGGGCCAAGGTGAAGAGAGAGGCTCTAGGAAGCTGAGAGGAACCCAAAGTCAAAGTATACGCAACATGGACACATGACTCAGGGGCTTAACACTGCTAGTCCTGGCAAGGCCCTTGGCAGTTTGGTCCCCCACCACCACCTCCAACTCTGCCACATCCCTGTCTCAGTTGTACTGGATTTTCCAGACTTTCTCTAAGGCCCCTTCCTCTCTTTCACCTCATTGCCTTCGGATAAACTGGTCCCTCTTCCTGGATATTGGCACAGGTACTTAGCACCATGACTCCCTGAAGTAAGTACTCAGTAAACACTGGCTATCATGATAGTAAAAATAATTTGTTATATGTTTAATACTTATTATTTTCTCAAAATATCCTTTCTTTCCCTTAATTTAAAACTTACAGAACACTGATCTCCTGTCTAAGCTCTGAGAAGGCAGAAGACACACCTGTCTTGTGTCATCACTGCTTCCCAGTTTCCTGGTGCTCAATAAATATTTGTTGACTTAACAAATGAACAATAAGGCTTTATCTAGTAAGTGACAGAGAAGCCCTAGACATGTTTCAGAATCCTAAATAATTGCTATTTAAAGGAGATGAGGACAATTTATATCTATTAAGGTGACATATGATCATCAGATCTTGGATGTAAGAGAGTGTAAGGGGATGGAGGGGCACTCTCATTGTCTGAAAGACAGAAATAAAGCACCTTTGATGTCACAAGGTTAGAGTCAGATCAAGAATGTCATTTCTACCCGTAAGGATAGGATTATTCAAGGAGCACGATGAGTGTCGAAAAGTCCCTCCATACACACACACACACACACACACTTTCCATCTCCCTCCCCCTGCATGGAGCCACCCTGTCACCTCATTAACCACCATTTACAATGAGGCTGCCACATTTCCAGGGACCGCAGCCAGGAGCCAAGGAGAAATGTCGGTGTGAGAGGCCTTAAATGAAGTGACAATAAAAAAGGAGTTGCTAATACCAGGAGATCCCTCCCTGGGAGAGAGCTGTCAGGAAGAGTGCCCAGGGCGGGGAGATTTATTGATACTAAGTGGATGGTGCCTTAACCAGAAGTGATTATCAAAGAGGTTTGAGCCGAGTGAGGATGGAATTGGACAGCCTGCACCTTGCAGAGCGGGGGTTTTCCTGCCCTCGCCAGGGCCTGCCCTCCTACCTCCCCAAGAGGGAATTCCTGGCCTCGTTTCTACTCACTCTGATCGTTGGCCGCATTCTGCTGCAGAATCTCTTGGAGGCAGGGACCTCAGAATCTGACACTCTGGCGGGGTTCCCTGAACGTGCGATGGCTTTTCTCTCTGCCAGGTCTTTGCTGCTGTTCTTCCTTCCACCTGGGATACTCTTTATGCACAAGCAACTGCACTCTACCCTTGCCCCACACACACACCCCTTCTTCTGGCTGATCTCCAATTATCTTTCAGGGTCAAAGCTGGCACTTCTTCTCAGAAGCCTTCTCTGAGGTTCCCAAAGTCTGAGGTTGGGTGCCCCTGCATGAACCCTGACTTCATCCCTTCCACAGCACTTACATGAAGTGTAACTGACTAGTTTGATCCGGGTCTTTCCCATTTTCCAGGCAATGGTCCTTGAGGTTGGACCTTGCTGATTTCACCACTGCATGTCTACTGCCTAACATAGAGTCTCACGAGTGGTAGATGTGAAATGTTGAGAAGTGGACGCATGGGCGGATGGACCAATAGGAGAACAAATGTGTGTGTATATGCTCTGCATGATCCCCAGGGACCAGAGGGGGCTGAATTGAGCACCACCCAGTTTCATTTTGTTTTAATATCAATAGATCCTAATGCAGTAATGCCTCTTGATCTGGCATCAGGGGAAGGCAATGCACTACAGGAGAGGATTTTCTAGAAACTGAAGCTGTCCTCTATGCCATGACTGTCTCCTTCCAGTATTATAGGAGGGAGGGAAGGGATGTCATATCACAGTAGTCAAGAGTTCAAGCCTTGTGGTCTGACTGGTAGAGTTCAGATCTCAGTTTTGTCTTATGCTGGTCTTGGACTTGCCCTTCCCAATTTGTAACCTAACTCACAGGATGAAAGAAGTCATTGCCAGGGAATGTCTTTGGCATGAGTCTGGTACTTCATAAGTGCTCAAACATCAGCTCTTAATTCTTAGTATCAGAGGCACTATATAAACCATTGCTGTCTTAAATGGAGAATACACACACAGTCCCGCCTACTCGGATTCTCCATCAGCCTAAGAATCTGACCAACCAGTACACCGCAGGGTCCCCAGGCTGCTTTCCAATGCTCCCATTTCTCCTCAGGCTCACTGTATCTAATGACACAGGGTCCACCTCTAGCCTGCTTTCTGACTGGCCTTCACTCATCTACTCTCTGAAAGTGAAAAATGTTAGTCGCTCAGTCGTGTCTGATTCTTTGCGACCCCATGGACTGTAGGTCCCACCAGGCTCCTCTCTCCATGGTATTCTCCAGGCAAGAATACTGGAATATTTCTTTCTCCTAGGTAACTAACTCACCGATCACATTAAAAACTGTATCTTAAATACAACTCAAGACTCTGAATGCATCTGGATTTAGTGCCAGGATTCTATTACAATCAAATTTAAGAACTCAGAACATCTATCTGATTTCTAGGTTTGAAAAACTGCACTGGAGTTTGCTAAAATTTTACTAGGAAATAAACAAAGTATGTTCAGTTAATATTTTTCAACTAATTTGACTACAACATAGACTGCAGGAGCCTGAAGGAACATGTATTATGAAGTCTGAAGCCACCAATTTACAGATGGGAGACTGAGACCCAGGGAGAGCCTGGGGTTGGTCCAAGGTCACATAGTTCTGTGTTGTGATAAAAACCAAAAAGAGAATCCTCTAGGTTTCTGGCATCTAGTTTAGTACTTTTTCTACAAGACCAGGTTATCTTTTTTAATTGAATATTTACTGTGACAGATTTAAGGAAATGCACTACAACTAGTTATATTTCTCAACATTTAACCAATTATGCAGCACCCCACAGGCCCTGGGCCCACAGAGTTTTAGTCTCAGTCTCTCGCTGGCCCTTTCTCTGCTGCTGCTCAGACTTAGTTGAAATAAGGAGTCAGATTGAAGATCAGATGCTGAACAAGTCTGGGGTCAGGGTCCACTTCGGTATGTCCAGAAGGCTACCTCCAAGCCATGTTCTTTTAGGGAGAAGTGGGAAAATGTACCCTCTTAGCCTTAGAGGATAATATATTCAGTTCAAGGGGGAAAAACAGACTTGCAAAAGGCAAAAATAGGAAGATAACTTGAGAAGGGAAAATATCCTGGCCTCTGTGAGTATAAAGATTCTATCATGCTTACCTGCACCCATTTCTTCCATCCCATCTCATCCTTTCCTCTCCCACTTCTAAAGTTCCAGCAAGAAACAGTGGCCACAAGGGCTCTAGAGGCCCAAGGAAAGGTGCAAACCAAGTAGGTGATGTCAGGGAATGGACTGGAACATGAGATTTATATCCCACTGGATAATATTTCATTTCAGCAAGGAAAGAGGAGATCCTAAAAATACTGCAGAGAGCATATTATAATATTTTAATGGGGTTTATGTGCTCCTCATATACACTTCACCCAGTAAGATGGATTGTGCTTTTTGACAAATCTATATTTAACATGAGGAGAATAATATACAATGTATGCTTCCTGGTGGAGAAATCCATATTTATGGAAGTCGTGATTCTGACAATTACAACAGACATTTAAAGACAATGCCTACTATTGTCAGCTGCAAACAGATGGAGTGGCCTCATTAGGGCAAAAGAGAAAATAGTGTGAGCAGTAAAGGATAAATAGCTAATACGGAGACATCAACCCAGAACAGAGGAGGAGGAAGAGGTCCAGGGTGACGCACCAGCTCCTCCTCATCCCTTACTGCAGGCCAGGTGACCCTCTCATCAGCACTCATCTACCATGTCCTGGGTATTATGCTGGCTTTGGGGCATAAATGAGACCCCTGTTTTTGGGGAATTAACATTGACCTGAGCAGTCACAGATATATACAAGCGAAAAAAAAAAAAAAAGAAAGAAAAAACTATTTCAAACAATAATCATTCAAGTATGAAAGCTACAATGGGAGATATGATAGAGATTTATAGAGGGTTGAGGGGAGGATGGAACAACCATCTAGAAGAGGTGATGAAGGAAGGCCAGTCCAGGCAGGAGAGATGTGAGCTGAGACACAACTGCTGAAAAGCAGTGAGCATTGCAAAGACATAAGGGAAGGGTGCTGCAGGCGGAGGCAGCCCAGCTAGGGCAGAAGGAGTGAGGAGGCCAGAGAAACAAAACAAAGGCCAGTGTGGCTGGGGCAAGGAGCAAGGACAGGGTGTGAGATAGGGGCGCAAAGAAGAGGTTACTCTGGCTCTGAGTCACCATCATTTTTCCTCTGTGCAATGGGAAACCTCAAAACTTTGGAGAAGTTTTGCACACAAGAAAGGGCAAACAATGTGTTTTGTTTTGTTCAATTAAAAGGATCCCTTGGGTTTCTAGGTGGAGGATGGCATAAAGCTGGAATCCATGAGGGCCACCTTCATATACCAGCAGGGCCACAGAGTAGGTTAAGAGCAGGCATATGGGGCTCTGGTTTCAGAGAATGGTCAGTCGATGGACTAGACACCTTGAGAAGCACTGAGTACCCAGTAACTCAGTATGCAAGCAGATATTATGAGTTTGGGATTAACATAAACATACTACTATATACAAAATAGGTTATCAATCAGGACCGACTGTATAGAACAGGGCACTGTACTCAATATTCTGTAATAACCTATATGGGAAAAGTATCTAAAAAAGAATCAGTCACTTTGCTTTACACCTGAAACTAACACACATTGCAAATCAACTACAGTCCAATACAAAATAAGAATTAAATTAAAAAACATATACAAACACACAAAATAAAGGGCGCCTGCCAGGGTTCCTTAGATGATATGCTGGGTTACACTGGAAGTTAAACAGACGGCTTGTATGGCTCCATTACAATCTTTAAGAGATCATCTTGCAGGGGCATGAAGGGAATATCCAGGAAGTAACTGAGAACTGAGACTTGGTAGGCAACTAGGTCCTAGTAGCTAATGGCATTCTTCATTTCAGCCTGACCCAGTGTATCAATTACGTGTTAAAATGTATTCCCCAAAAAAGGGCCCTGGGAGTGTTTGAATTTGACAAAAATCTGGATTTTTTAGAACAGGATTCCTCTCAATCTTTTATGTGGCTAGTATGTAGCATGAAACTGCAAAGGGAGGACAGGGTTTGCACCATTTCCAAAACGTGTTTACGCAAAGAAGTCTTTTCTTTTTAAGGAGCACTTTGTGGTACTATGGAGAAGGAAATGGCAACCCACTCCAGTATTCTTGCCTGGAAAATCCCATAGACGGAGGAGCGTGGTAGGCTATAGTCCATGGGGTCGCAAAGAGTTGGACACGACTGAGCAACTTCACTTCACTTCACTTCACTTTTTGTGGTACTAATGTTTCATGGAACACATTTGGGCAAGGCTATAGTCCATGGGGTCGCAAAGAGTTGGACAAGACTGAGCAACTTCACTTCACTTCACTTCACTTTTTGTGGTACTAAGGTTTCATGGAACACATTTGGGCAATGCTCATGGAGCATAGTTTGAGAGCCCATCTACAAAGGCAGTGTGGGGTCATGAAAGCAGGTGATATGGTCAAGAGAGAATCTAAGAACATCATCTAAGAACATCAGCTTTTTCATCTTAAAATAAAACTGATAATACCAAAGTCACAGAGTTGTGATGAGAAATGAACAGCCTAACATATACAGCAAAGCACCCTAAAATACTGTCACCATGATGAGAATGACTTGTCTACCTCACCATCCATATTAGGACAGTAATTTGGGGGCACTGGGGTTGGCATTACAGTTGGTCACTTCATTGGGGCAAAGTCTAGGAACCCTGTATCACATATTAAAATGAAGTTTCATTGCTGAATGACCTGAACTTGGTCCCATAACTTTGGTCTTTTTTACCATTATAGTCTAACCAGCAGTCTAACTGAACATCAACCAGTGTTGGTAACTTAACTTACAAAATGACTCCTGTGGGGATATTCACACAGCTAAGCTATTACTGTGGCTGATACACCAGGGGGCCTGAAAAATCAGCTAGCAGGATGTACAAACACACGATGAACATCAGCAGGGAAATGTACACTGAAAGCTAAGGGTAGACTGGGAAAATCAACACTTGTTTTCTTAAACGGGCATCAGCAGCAAGCTGACAGACTCTCTTCCTGCAGGCACCTTATTATGCTTTGCCTTGAAGTGACGGGCAGTGTCATACAAAGATCGTTAGATTGGGCTCAAGATACCTGCCTAACTCAGATACGGTCTATCTGTGATACCTCAGACATGTTCATTACCTTTCTAAGCCTTGGTTTCTCCCTTTAAAAACTTACCTAGTCATCCTTTTCCTACCTTAATAAGGTTGTTGTACAGATAACATGAAAGAACATACAAAACTGCATTGTATACATTTATAATGAATAACCATGACAACGCTTGGCATGGAAATGGCACCTAATAAAGACTGCTTCAACAGATGGATGGGTGGGTTGGACAGATGAATGAGTGAATGGATGCACAGATGGGTAAAATAGATGGACAGTTAGATAGGTTGGTGGGCTGAAAGGATGGAGGGATAGATTGCCTGAGTGGGTAGAAGGCTAGCTAGATAATAGAAGGATGATGAGTTGGATGGATAGGCTAGTGGATGAGACAGTTTTAGAGCCACTGACAACATGTTTGCAGCATCTTCCTCTATTCATTAATTTCTCTCTTCTCCTTTTCCAGTCTGTTCCCAGTTCTCTAAAGGAGTCTATGCCATCTTTGGGTTTTATGAACGGAGGACTGTCAACATGCTGACCTCCTTCTGCGGGGCCCTCCACGTCTGCTTCATTACACCAAGCTTTCCCGTTGACACATCCAACCAGTTCGTCCTCCAGCTGCGCCCCGAGCTGCAGGATGCCCTCATCAGTATCATCGACCATTACAAGTGGCAAAAATTTGTCTACATTTATGATGCTGACCGGGGTAAGCCAGGGGCTAGGGGAGAGAGACGTTGAAGGGATGGGGAGAAAATTACCAGCAGGAAGAAGAATGGGGCCTCCCTGCTTTCTTGAAGTCAGGGAGGAATGATCCAGAAATGCTTTATGTCTGTGGACTGATTTTTCAGTAGCTAATCTGTAACCCACTGTGTGGAAACACATCCTTGGAGAGAATAACCTTTTAACGCACCATGTCACTCTGCAGCTCTCAAAGCTTCCATTGTTCCTGAACCCACTCTCCATGTCCAAGGACCTCAGCTGACTGGCTCAGGGTTCAGGGCTCAGGGCTCATGGAATGGCTTTTAGGAGCATATGGAGTCAGACCTGGATCTGAATTCTATGTTCCTTCCTCTCCAGCTGTCTGACTTTAGGCAAGCTCTCTCTGCCTCAGTTTGATCACTTCTGTAATGGGAATAAAATTCTCTATTCCTTCCTTTTTTCATCTCTATAATGAAGATAAGGCCAGTCTCTATCTCATAAAATTGTGAGGACTGAATGACACAGTAGCTAGATGGGCTTGTATGGTACCAACAACACAATCAATGCAGAGTCTTTTATACATGTTAACCTCTATCAGCATCATCATAGCATCACCATCAACCCTCCCAGGCCTTAGTAATTCTGCCTCCACCTAATTTCAAATTTTCCATTTTTAAAATGTGTCCAGTATTTGTTTTTCTTCTCTACATCTTGAATCAGAGGATTCTAGTTCCTGGGGAGCACTTCCCTTTTCAAATCTACATATGCAAATTATTCCTTTTTTTTTTTTTTTTTTGCAACAGAGAACACCACTTTCTCTATTTCCTGACCTTCTAAATGGAAACTCTCTTTTCTCTAACTCCTGTGATGGTTGTATTATACTATCCTACCATCCCCTGTTATACTCAATGGTCCAAAAAGAACTTAACCATTATTGGTGTGAATAAATAAGTGGATCATACAAGGTCTGCAAAGTGAGGCACAGAAATTCTGCCCTGTTTAAAAGAGGTTTTATAGGGGGTTGCCTTTAGAGATGGAGAAGGCAATGGCACCCCACTCCAGTACTCTTGACTGGAAAATCACACGGACAGAGGAGCCTGGTAGGCTGCAGTCCATGCGGTCGCAGAGTCAGACATGACTGAGCGACTTCACTTTCACTTTTCACTTTCATGCACTGGAGAAGGAAATGGCAACCCACTCCAGTGTTCTTGCTTGGAGAATCCCAGGGACAGCAGAGCCTGGTGGGCTGCTGTCTACGGGGTCACACAGAGTCAGACACAACTGAAGCGACTTAGCAGCAGCAGCAGCAGCCTTTAGAGAGGCTTAGAAGATTTTTCAATAGAAGAGTGACTGGCGAAATGTTTTTTCAGGAAGAGTTAGGCAGGCGTTATTTAAGGAGAATTAGCTGGCAGGGGAGGCCAGAAGCATTCTATTTCCTTTGATTTTCCCTTCTCTTTCCTTATTTGGATGATTTCCCTTGTCAGACAAGCAGGCATTATAAGGATGACCTGCAGAATGGCTATTTCAGGACAACTTTGCAGCATAAATAGGTCTCCCCTGGTGGGGATGATAAAGCGTCTGCCTACAATGCAGGAGACCCAGGTTCGATCCCTGGGTTGGGAAGATCCCCTGGAGAAGGAAATGGCAACTCACTTCAGTACTCTTGCCTGGAAAATTCCATGGAGGGAGAAGCTTGGCAGGCTACAGTCCATGGGGTTGCAAAGAGCTGGACACAACTGAGCAACTTCACTTTTGCAGCATAATGAGGCTTGAGGTCTAGAAGTGGCAAAGCCAGAAAAATGTCACTTTTAATAGAGGATCATCTCTGGGGTTAATCAGCAAAAAGCGCCCATACTCTAAAAGGGGCTCCACCTACCTCACAACTCTGAGCTCAGAGTTCTGCCATTTGCTAGCTGTGTGACCTTGGGCCAATGACTAAGTCTCTCTGAACCTCCATTTCCACATTTGTGAAACATGGATAACAATGGTACCTACCTTACAGAATTAAGTGAGTTGAAAACAGGAAAGCTAATGGAGCAATGGCAGACACATAATAAACTTTCAGTAAAAGGAGTACGTCAAGGCTGTATATTGTCACCCTGCTTATTTAACTTATATGCAGAGTACATCATGAGAAACGCTGGGCTGGAAGAAACACAGGCTGGAATCAACATTGCTGGGAGAAATATCAATAACCTCAGATATGCAGATGACACCACCCTTATGGCAGAAAGTGAAGAGGAACTAAAGAGCCTCTTGATGAAAGTGAAAGAGGAGAGTGAAAAAGTTGGCTTAAAGCTCAACATTCAGAAAACTAAGATCATGGCATCTGGTCCCATCACCTCATGGGAAATAGATGGGGAAACAATGGAAACAGTGACAGACTTTATTTTTTGGGGCTCCAAAATCACTGCAGATGGTGACTGCAGCCCTGAAATTAAAAGACGCTTACTCCTTGGAAGGAAAGTTATGACCAACCTAGACAGCATATTAAAAAGCAGAGACACTACTTTGCCAACAAAGGTCCATCTGGTCAAGGCTATGGTTTTTCCAGTGGTCATGTATGGATGTGAGAGTTGGACTGTGAAGAAAGCTGAGCACCAAAAAATTGATGCTTTTGAACTATGGTGTTGGAGAAGACTCTTGAGAGTCCCTTGGACTGCAAGGAGATCCAACCAGTCCATCCTAAAGGAGATCAGTCCTGGGTGTTCATTGGAAGGACTGATGCTGAAGCTGAAACTCCAAGACTTTGGCCACCTCATGTGAAGAGTTGACTCATTGGAAAAGCCCCTGATGCTGGGAGGGATTGGTGGCAGGAGGAGAAGGGGATGACAGAGGATGAGATGGCTGGATGGCATCACCAACTCGATGGGCATGAGTCTGAGTAAACTCCAGGAGTTGGTGATGGACAGGGAGGCCTGGAGTGCTGCGATTCACGGGGTCACAAAGAGTCGGACACGACTGAGCAACTGAACTGAACTGAACTGAACTGAACTGAAATGTGAGGCTTAAGAACACCAACCTTGTACTTAAATAAAATAAATAAAGCAAGCAAAAAAGAAACAACAGAATCAATCTACAGATGATTCTTTATGCCGGGACCATATTGGTCGCTATCAGAGAGATAAGCAATGTTATATGGAGATAGAAATGATATACGTGCACAAGATAGATTAAGAATGCGTGGGTAAAATAACAATTTGTTGCAGGCAAAATTATGACCTCCCCCTTCTTCCCCCACAAAGATACCCATGCTCTAATTCCTGGAACCCCTGAATATGTTATGTTAAATGCAAAAAGCATAAAGGTTACAGATGGAATTCACATTGTTAATCAATTGACCTTAGACAGATTATCCTGGATTCTTTGGGTGAGCTCAGTGTAATCACAAGGGTCCTTAAACATGTAAGTTGGTGGCAGAAGGGTCAGTATCAGAGTATGACATGAGAGACTCAACTAGTCAGTACTGGTTTTGAAGATGGAAGAGGCTATAAACCAAGGAAAGCAGGTATCCTCTAGAAGCAGAAAAAGCAACAACAATTTCCCCTCCTAGAATCTCCAGAAAATAACACAACTCTGACAATAACTTGAACTTAGCCCAGTGAGATTCATTTCAAACATCTGACCTCTGGCAGTTTAAGATGATAAATGTTTTCTTTGAAGCCACTAAATTTACAACCTCATGCAAAGAGTTGACTCATTGGAAAAGACCCTAATGCTGGGAGGGACTGGGGGCAGGAGAAGGGGATGACAGAGGATGGGATGACTAGATGGCATCACCAACTCGATGGACATGGGTTTGGGTAGACTCCGGGAGCTGGTGATGGACAGGGAGGCCTGGCGTGCTGCAATTCATGGGGTTGCAAAGAGTCGGACATGACTGAGCAACTGAACTGAAATATGCAATAATTTGTCACAGTCGCAGTAGGAAACTAATACACCATCTATGTCCCAGAGATGAAACAAAACAGTATTTAGTCATGGATTCCTCTATCATTTAGCTGTAAATCAGAAGAGAGTAACTTAATTCAGTACATGGTGATCGAATACCTACTGTGTGAGAGGCAAAGTGCTAGGACTTGAGATATACTGTACATTAGTAAATGTGGTTGACAGTTATAAGGTGCTATTTAGATATCAGATCAGCACATTTAATAAGCAGTTACTAAAGGCCGAACAGTAATCAATATTTATAAAACCCCTGCCATGTTTGAGATATTCTCATTCAATCCTCATGATGACACTGTGAGGTGGGCGTTCTTAACATCACCATTTTACCACTGAAGACACTAAAGTTTCACAAGGTGAATTAATCCATACAAGATCATTTAACCAAGTATATTGTGGCATTAGAATTGGAGCTTCAGATTACACTTTTAATCACTAACTACTGCCTCCTACGTTCTGCAAACAGAAACACAGAATAAACACAGAGTCTGCCCACCCCAGCTCAAACTGGCATAGAACAAGCTGGAGCTGAGTTTAGTGGAGGAGTGGGGAAGGTGGGGGTAATTCCTGTGGATTCTGACTGCCACCTCTCTGTCCTACTCACCCCACCTCCAGGTCTGTCCGTCCTGCAGAAAGTCCTGGACACAGCTGCTGAGAAGAACTGGCAGGTGACAGCCGTCAACATCTTGACAACCACGGAGGAGGGTTACCGGATGCTCTTCCAGGACCTGGAGAAGAAAAAGGAGCGGCTGGTGGTGGTGGACTGTGAATCGGAACGCCTCAATGCTATCCTGGGCCAGGTAGTGAGTGCAGCGAAGGTGCCCTCAGGGTGGCTGTGGGGGATGGTTCCAGAGGACCAGATGACCTCTGGCCCTCGGAGTTACAAAGAGAGTTCTTGACTAGGTAAAACCACAGGCTGTTTCTCACATCCTGTAACGATAACAATTTAACTCTGAAACATTATGAAATAGTACAGAGTAGGAGCCATCACCTAGGGCTTCCCATGGTTCTCAGATCAGTTAACCAAAAACTTATCTCAAGTGTTTCCTTTTCTTGTTAAAAAGAAAAATGCATTGCACTTTAGAGTTTGTGAAGTGTTATCACATCCTTAGAGCTTCCTGGATTCCTGGGTTTGGCTCTGCATTCTGTCACCTGCTGATCCTGCATTTGGTTTCTCATCCATGTGGCCCACTGACCCATTTTGAGTTCAGGAAGGCACCGAGCACCCCCCTTTATTCTTTCCTGGAACACATACCAGTGTCTGAAAGATGAATTAACTGACTGTCCATTCTAAGAAATTACACCGTAACCTCAGCAGTCTTTAGCCAGATGTCTCTAAGTCATGGTTCCTCCTATTCTCAGAGGGAAAGCATGTGGCACTGGATAGATCACTTGTTTTTTTAAGTTACATCTGTGTATTCAGATGAGCTAGCAAGGAAGGAGATGCTGCAATTGTTTTTGAACAGTACTCTACAATTAAAGATGGCAGTTTTAGGTACTTGACAACAAGACAGCGCTTGTTAATAGTCCTCAAGATCCCCGGGGCTCCCGCAGGGAATCTCAGAGCCAGCTCAGCGCTTGTTCAGAGGCCTCGGCAATTGAACAGGAGAGATTTTGAAAGCCGGGGGTTCTTTGAGGCGTTCACTCTGTGTTCTACTTTACAAAGTGTGAATCTGTGCCTCCCTCTCAGAGAGAAAAAGCAGCAAAAATTATTCCCATTGAGATGGGAGTTTTTTGAGCCAGAGTCAGAGGACTGGAATTCTAGTTACGTAAAGCAGAATAGAGTATTAATAACAGTTAAACGCAGAGACCCTGTAGTCAGATTCACATCCCCAGCTCTAATGTTCATGAGTTCTGTGACCCTGGGCCAGGTTTTTAATTTCTACAACTCAGGTTCCTGACCTGTAATTTTGGCATAATATTAATAAAAATGGCTACCTTTAGAGAGCTCTTGTGAGGGTCAGAAGAATCTATGTATACATGCACAGCACTTAAAATAGAGCCTGCCCCACTGAAAGTGTTAAATGTAAAGATTTACCTGTTTTTGCTATTCATAATGCCAACTGATACTGGTTTTGCTTTGTGTTTCTTTTTTTTTTTTTTTTTAGTTAAACTTTTTAAATTTTGAGACACAAGCTCATATGCATGTGCAAGATATAATGCAGAGAGATCCCATGCACCACATGTCCAGTTATTCCAATGATAACATCTTATAAAACTGTAGCAACTATAGTGCAATACCACAAGCAGGAAATTGACATTGATACATTTCAGGTACTGAACATTTCCATCATCACAAAGATCCTCTGTGGTCATCCCGCTTCCCTTTCTCCCTCTCCTTTTCCCTTTCCCTAGGCACTCACTAATCTGTTCTCCATTTCTGTGATTTTCTTATTTTAAGAGTGTGATATAAATGGAATTACACAGTATGTAACATTTTGGGTTTGGCTTTTTTCACTTGGCATAATTCCCTAGAGATTCATTCAAGTTGTTGTGGGTACGATCCTGGCTTCTTGAGTCATTTATTTTTTGGCGTAAGTGTACTCATCTGTAAAATAGGAATGAAGATCCCTGTTCTACGAAGTTGATAACAAGATTAGATGAAAGGTAGGGAAAGTGTTGGATGATAAGCAGGTATTCTTAACAGACTGAAGACTCCAACAGTAAAGATAAAGCTGTTGGTACTATTTTCTGAGTACTTACTTTGTACCAAACACCATGCCAAGCCCTTTCCATGTATAATTCCACTTCATCCTCACATCCTCTCTATAAAACTGCTTCCATTAGCGCCCTTATTTTATAAATGGAGAAACAAGGGATTACACTTGCCTGGGATTTCACGAGTAGCATGGAATGAAAGTAGGAAATAAAATCCATCTTGGTTTAGCTACCATGCCAGACCTCTTAAAAACTCAATTGTCAGCATCTGCTGACTATAGCCATCCCCTCTGTCAAAGGAAAAACGTGTGTTTTGGAAGAAAGTAACTTGTTTTTCTGAATATTTTAGATTGTAGTATATTATCTTTTTAATTGTTGGACTCTTCTAGTCTGAAAAGTAAAACCAAAATGCTGAAAGGATCTTATAAGTTATTTGGTTTATCACTTCCATTTAGACTTTACAGATGAGATGACTAATGGTCATATTTGTTGAATCATTTGTCTTGGGTTCAGACTAGTTAGTGAAAAAGACAATGTCACTTAGTCAGTGACAAAGGATTTCCATCTTCTGATTTGCAGTCTGACATCTTGGCATCATCCTAGACTATCTCACACTCAAGAACTTGGATCTTTTCAGTCTAACACAAACGTTCTGCCTAATCTAAGGAGGAAGACAATGATTCCAAACTCCACATAGTGAATTAATGGCCTGTCTCAGTCTATAGTGCTCCACCTGGAATATCAGCTGTATTAGGATTCTTGTTCTGTTTTCTTCCCTGCTGTATCCACAGTGCCTTGAACAGTGCTTGGCATCTAGCAGGTATTCAATAAATATTTTTTGAATGAATGAGAAGAATAAGGAATCAATGAATGCTCTAAGATCCTAAATGTGAGATGGGTCTAGATATCTACAGGTAGCCTTTGACTGAAAAAGAGCCTTTAAGCTGGAGGAAAGAGCAGGTAGGGAGGCCCAGAGGACTTGTAGGAGCCACGGTTCACAGAGGGCTTAAAAGGCCAAGTGGAGGATGTCAATTGTTTACTGGAAGACAATGATCTTTGGAAACCATTCTAAAGAGTCTGGGGTTTATTTTATAAACAGTGGAGAGACAGTGAAGGTCTGTAAGCAAGGAACAGGGTTATCAAAATATAGCACGCGCGCGCACACGTGTGTGTGTGTGTGTGTGTGTGTGTGTGTGTGTGTGTTCAATTGGTCAGTCATGTCCAACTCTCTGGGGCCCCAGGTACTGTAGCCCACCAGGATGTTCTACCCATGGAATTTTCCAGGCAAGAACACTGGAGCAGGTTACCAGTTCCTACTCTAAGGAACCGTTCCAACCCAGGGATCGAAACTGCATCTCTTGCATCTCTTGCACTGGCAGGAAATTCATTAGATTATAATACTTTATCAGTATATGGCACTTAATTATGTAATACAGTCATTAAATTCAGAAGGAGTTGGAGATGGATGAGGGAGACCGGGACCAGCCCATTCGTTTACTCTTATTGTCTTCAAAGTGCTTTTCACCTGCTGAAATCTTGTTCATTTATCTGTTTATCTATTTACCATCTGGCTCCCTGCCAAATTGTCAGCTCAGCTCAATGAGGGCCTGGGGACCCTGCCTCACTTGTTCATAGCTTGTCCCTAGTACACAGCGTGGGGTTTGACATATGGTCCACTTTCAATACATATTTGTTGAGTGAATTAATTAATCATAGAGGCTTCACAGAGCAGTTGGAATTAGAGCTTAGCCATAAAGGTTACGAATAATCAAAGAGAATGGGAAAGGGCACGCCAGACACAAAGTCTGTGAATTAAAGCAATCCAGTGAAAATGAGCTTTGAAGAGATGGGGTCGTGAAGCAGTGGACTGCAAGTGTACATTACGTTTGTATCAACTTTCTCAGTGCGTAACCTTTTATCTCTTTATCTGTTTAGTATTGTTCTTCTCCCAGTAAACTGTGACCTCCAGCAGAGCAAGCACCATGCTTTTTCATTTTCTACCATATTCTCAGCACAGTGCTTGGTAGATAGTAAGCACTTAATATTTGTAAAAGGGAAAGGAGGTCATCAGGTAGGTAGGTGAGTAGATGGGTGGGAAGGTTGGTGTTTAGGTCCAACTATATAAAATTACTAATCTTTATTGGTCAAAAATCATTCATTATTGTTTCTTATGTTTCAACCTGTAATTTCATCCTGCAGAGACTATTCTTATCTATTGCCCTGAGGCAGTGGGTTTCAATCTGTCTTTTGTTTGCTGTTTTGTGTTAATTTGAAGCTGAATAGGTTTCTGATAATGGTATCTCATTGTTGAAAGCGCAGCAAGCCATTTGACAAGAAAATGAAAAAGCAATGAAGAATTATTAATAAAACTATCATCCCAATAGTCTTTGAGCTCCATGGTCTGGAATTTCACATGCTAGCCACTATTTCAGAGCATTCATTGTATGCACTTGCATTTAATTATTCTCACCATAAAAAAATGTGAGCTGCTATGCACATACATCCAATTAAGTAGATATCTGAATGTGGCTGTTAATAACCTTGAAAATTTATTCAGTTGGAGAAGCCCAAATGCTTCTCCTCTGTTTTATGTCTCCTTGTTACAGTGCAGGGGGAGGGGCACTGAGCAGGTTGTCCTAACCTCATTTATGATTAAAAAGAAGCAGATCAAGTTACCTTGCTGGCTGAGCTAGGGCTAAACCAAGGTCCACAGTCTTAGCTGTTCCCAGCTGGGTAGTGTATCTGGATGCCCAAGCAAATCTCTGGGTAGTTCTTTCTACAGATATTTTCCTGCCTAGAACGATTAGAGACAGCCTATGCATGCAAGATGGAGGGGTGTTTGGAGACCCTGGCTCTTATTTCAGGCATCCTATGGAAAGCCTCACAACAGCCAGGTCCCTGTCCTAACACTAGAGATTTCCAGGTGGCGCAGTGGTAAAGAATCTGCCTGCCAAGGCAGGAGACACAGGTTCAATCCTTGGGTCAGAAAGATCCCCTGGAGAAGAAAATGGCAACCTGCTCCAGTACTCTTGCCTAGGAAATCCATGGACAGAGGAGCCTGGTGGGCTATAGTCCATAGGGTCTCAAAGCACTGGACCTGACTGAGCATGCGCGCCACACAATGCAATGTCCTGACACCGCTACCATACTGCTGTGGGATCTGATAGATCACGCCCCAACTCTGGGCCCAGACTTCCCATCTGTACAGTGAGGGGTGGATCAGATGATCCTGACATTCCCTCCCAGCGTCCGGCTTGCACTCAAAATTGCAGAAATGTCTGAATACCCAACTGGTTCAGGGAAGAAGCACAAAGGAAGGAACTGTATCTGAATGTGACCCATGCAAGGATGTGAAGTTCAAGAACCGGGGTGCAATCATGCAACCACCCATTTGACCACGCATCCACTTCTCTGTCCACTCAAGCAGCAGATATCATTATAACAGTGAGAGGGAATCCAATACAACAGATGATTCTCACTGTGTACAGAAAGAATCTCCATGAATGGAGAAGGCTTTATGGAAGAAGGAAAGAAGTAAACATTTTAGCCAGGACCTGGGGGTTGTAATAACACTACTCCATCCCTGGAATCAGGCAAAAATGATTTCAAATCTTGTATCTGCACTTAATGTCTGGGTAACCTCAGGGAGTTTATTTAACTTCTCTAAGCCTCCATCCCTATCTGTAAAAGCGAGGGTATCAGCAATGCCGCCATCATTGGGTGGCTGTGATACTGTAGCTTGAGTACTTAGGATAGGACAGGGCAGTCAGTGTTCAATGTTCATTGCTATTATTATTGCAGGTGTAGCTTTAATGGGCAGTACGATTAATGCATGTATCCCCCCTGGTTGTGTTTTATAGATTGTAAAGCTGGAAAAGAATGGCATTGGCTACCACTATATCCTTGCAAATCTGGTGAGTAGAGGACACTGCAAGCCCTCACCTGGTGAGTCTTTCCATGTTTGGGGCCTGGCTTGCTACTGTGGTCCCTGGCTGGTAGGAACTGCATGTATGGGACAGGCAATTTCAAGCTTCAGCTGTGCCCCTGCAAAACCCACAGCACACTTAAGGTGACTCTCTAAGCTTCCTTGTAAGAGATCACACTGGTGGACAGGCCTTTATTAGTCATCATAATTCCAGCTTTAATCGACTCTGCCACTTGGCAGTAACAACAAAATCACCACATGTTTGAATGGATACAAGATGCTTTAACCTCACTGGTTTTGATTCTCTGTTTTGACACCAATGATAGTTTGACTGTTTATAAATACAAATGTTTAAATCATAAGAATACTAGCACTGACAAGTATTTAACCAGAAACAGTTTTATACCATGAACAATATTATGACAATTTAGTTTTTATTCTTTTTTTTGTGGCATAGATAAGCTGTCTTTTAAAGAAAATTTTTACTTTCATTTTTATGTACTACAGTTATTTTTATTGGGTGCAATTATTTTTCAGGGTATGAAGACTTGACTCATAAGATAATTTTTGGTACATTAAATTATTCCTAGTGACATGTATGTATCATTATGAATTTTCTTTGTGGCCATCCATTTTGGCAAGTCTATTTTGGCAAGTCCTGGGTCATGTTTTCTCATCTACCTTTTTAAATTATGAAGTTTGAGACTTCCAGTGTTTTGTTTTGTTTTTTCCCCAAAGCCAAATTTATTTTTACTTTGCCTTGTCTTATTTTTAAAGAGTGTTATTCAGATGCAATTCACATGATGTAAAGCTCATCCATTTAAAGTACACAAGTCAATTCTTTTATGTATATTCACAGAATTATGAAACACCACCACAATCTCATTTTTAAATATCTCCATCATCCCCCAAAAGAAACCCCATACATTAGCAGTTACTCCCTATTTTCCCCCAAATTCCTCCAGCCTTTGGCAACCAGTAATCTACTTTCTATCTCTATGGACTTGCTTATTCTGGATATTAGAATCACAGAATATCTGACCGGCTTCTTTCACTTAGCATAATGTTTTCAACATCCATCCATGTTGGTACCACATATCAGTTCTTCATTCCTTTTTACTGCCAAGTAACATTCCATTATACAGATGTATCCCATTTTGTTTATCCACACACCAGCTGATAAACACTTGAGTTGTTTTCGCTTTTTGACTATCATGAATTCTGCTTCTACAAACATTTGTATACAAATTCTTCTCTTGAACACAAACCTAGGAGTGAAATCACTGGGATACATGGTAACTCTATGGTTAATATTTTGAGGAATGCTAAAACTATTTTGTAAAGTGGTTGCATCTCCCAGCAAATTTTTAATAAATAACAAATTTTGCCATGTGACAGTTTAAACAGTTGTCAGATTTCCTTAATGATAGCTTTTTCTACAAAGTTTGCTTATTATCCTGGCCTTCTTTATGATTTTCTGTGTTTCCTTTAAGATGTGATTTTTTTAGCTTTTTGCCCATAACAAATTATATCACTCAGTTTTAGCCATGTTATTTGTGGTAATTATTCCTGTAATATTAACTGAATAAGAGATTGATATTTTCCTACTTACCTTTAGAATAAGGATCACTAACAGGACAAAGGCACAGGGTCTGGGCATAGTAAAGGTCAAAGTGGTAGGACTAAAAAGTGGGACCAAAATATCTTGCCTAATTCTTAAGCTCTGTCTCTCTTTCTGACTGATCTCCAGCCTCAGACATACTCCTACCTGAACCATCTTTCCCCTTGGAAACTTCCTAGCCTTAGCAGTCTTGGTATTTCATGGTCAAGACGAGAAATAAGGACTTATTAAGATAAGTTAATTAAGGTCTAGCTATTAATAGATAAATATGTTACTTTTCTCAGACATACTTGCCTTTTAAATGGATAATAACCATCCAGACACTTTTGGGGGAACCAAGAGTTGCATCCTCAAAAACCATTTGCAAGGATGAAATTGTTGACTTTGTAATGAAAAAAACTCTTGACATCCCTTGAATCTCACTTAGATCCTTCATCCTAGAAAAGACTTTGGAAGTCAGCTCTATCTAAGTTTCATTTGCTTACAGGGAAACATTTGCTTATGGCTAAACCAGCAAGGGGGTATGACTTGGCCAGGCTCACACAAGTCAGTGATAGAGCTAGGCCTGGCACCAGGGTTAGCAGGCCTATGCCTTTTCTACTATATCAGGACATCTCTCAGCACGATCATGTGGGCACCCTGCTGCTTGAGAATATACAGAACAAGGGTGGGGGCATGCATAATCATCTCTCCAGGATAAGATAGAAATTACACATCAGTGACCTCAAAGCCACCCAAAGACCTCAGGTAATTACATTGCCAGCCTCCATCTGTTGCCAAGTGACCCCTTAGTCACAGCATCACCAAGTCAGCCCTTAGGGTGTCTGCAGCCTTCTGATCTGCATTCTTTTTTTCTCCCCTGACCTAATGAGCTCTCAAATTCTTACAACTGCCAGCTAATAGGATGCAAATTGCATATACCATCCAAATACAAAAGACTTGCATGTTCCAATAGATTAGTTGATAATTGGGCTTCAAATTACTAATTAATTCAGTTTGAAACAGTGGAGTATGTGGTGTGTGTGTTCTTCTTCCCCCTTCAGAGGAATCACACAATTTATAAGATGGTAATTTTTAGAAATTCTGCCACATAATTAGCCCACTGCTGCATGGAACTGACCCCCTCCTTCAGCATGCTTGTGATTAGGGTGTAATTATAGAGTTAGAAACTAAGGGAGCTTTTGAAAGGTTTAACAAAGGAGGGAGCTACTTTTTATTTCAAGGTTCTTTCTGTCCCTGTCAGACTGTGTGAGCTTCAAAGAAGCCAACAGTGTTCCTGTAACAGGTCACTTTGGAGGGATGCTTTTCTGGGTTTGGAGGGCTACTGGAAGAGAAGACGGAAGGAGAACTCTGGGTCAGGGAGGAGAGCTTTATAACAGGAGTCATTAAAAAAACAAAGAAAGAAAAACCCTGCTTTTTGTCCAGACACCACCCTCGGCCAGCTTCTTTGTGATTTGGGGCAATTTGCCAGCACTCAGTTTCCTCACTGAGAATAATAGTTCCTATTCTATGCTCATAGAATCACTGGGGAAGGCCAGTATGTTGCTGAATGCCACCATGCCTAGAAAAAGTTAAATTGCTCTACATAGTGGGGAATCCTTGCTTCATATACTAAATGTGCCCATCTAAACATACTCACTTGTGTCTGTACGTATATGTGCATGTATATGCCCATGCACATAAATGCTGGTGTATGCATTCTTATTTTGTATATGATGGATAGATGTATATTTCTATTTCCATAGTATTGGGATGTCCATAAAGTGAACTTGAGTGCATACTCAGTTGCTCAGTCATATCCAACTCTTCGCAACCCTATGGACTGTAGCTCGCCAGGCTCCTTTGTCCATGGGATTTCCCAGGCAATACTGGAGTGGGTTGCCATAGAAATTGGTGAACTATACCTTTACTACTTAAAGAAGCTCCTGGGTCCTGGAATCTCCTGGAGAATCAAACTCTCCTGTCTGGCTGTCAGGCCTCCTCCAAACCCAGCCCTGACTCAGCTCTCACTCACTACTCGGAGACTGTGATCAAAGCAGACAGTTACCAGCCGGAGCTCTCCAGTTATAGCTCTTATCTCTACAATGCATCAGCAGCAAATCTTAGAACAAACTAGTGTTTCTCAAAAGAAAGATATGTGGACCCCTAGAATGCATCTGCACAGACAGTTTGGGAAACACTGAGCTAATGATTAAATTTTTCAGTCCACTGGGACTGCAAACAAGAGTACTCACAGCGTGAGACAAATGATCAGATAATTAATATTGATGATTGAGTTTCACTGAAATAAATAAGCACAACATTTAAAAATTCTTGCAGAGAACTAGCAGACCTCTGAGAATTTATAAAGGGTCCACCAGATCCCAGTTTGAGAAGCACTGAAAGACTGAAGGTATTGGTTGTCTTTCAATATGGAGCAGTTCGTGCTGCCTAGGGCATTCATGGGCTTCGCAGGTGGCTCAGATGGTAAAGTGTCTGCCAGCAATGCGGGAGACCCAGGTGTGATCCCTGGGTCGGGACGATCCCATGGAGAAGGAAATGGCAACCCACTCCAGTACTCTTGCCTGGAAAATTCCACGGATGGAGAAGCCTGGTAGGCTACAGTCCATAAGGTCGCAAAGAGTCAGACACGACTGAGCAACTTCACTTTCACCTTTCAGGGCATTCATAACAATAATAATAACAGCAATTCCTCTCATTTTTCCACCATGCTATAGCTAATGTGACATTTTGGCATGCATCACATCCCACAGTATCCTTATGAAATAAGCAAGGTAGACTCTATCATGGAGAAGGCAATGGCAACCCACTCCAGTACGCTTGCCTGGAAAATCCCATGGATGGAGGAGCCTGGTAGGCTGCGGTCCATGGGGTCGCTAAGAGTCAGGCATGACTGAGCGACTTCACTTTCCCTTTCCGCTTTCATGCACTGGAGAAGGAAATGGCAACCCACTCCAGTATTGTTGCCTGGAGAATCCCAGGGACAGAGGAGCCTGGTGGGCTGCCATCTACGGGGTCACACAGAGTCAGACACAACTGAAGCGACTTAGCAGCAGCAGACTCTATCAGCCCCATTTTACAGAAGAGAGAACTGAGGTTCCAAGATGTTACATGACTGAGCTGCAGAGGAAGAAGGCAAGCACTACTGGTCAATGGAGTTTGGCTCTGAAGAATCTGACAGAAACCAAGTGATGTGATCCTGAAAATAGGATGACCAGGCTAAACTTAGGCCAAACCACTGGAACCACTGAACTAGACTGCCTTAAACCCCTAATAAATAACTACAACAACAATAACAACCGTGATAACTCAGCTATTCACTGAGTGATTGCTATAGTCCAAACATTATAACTGATTAACCATTAAATCTTCATAAGAGTCCTCCAGGTTGATAAAAACCCCATTTATCAAATGAAGACACCAAGGTTCAGAAAGTGAGCTTTCTGGTCACTAAATTGATAAAATCATGGAACCGGGCTTCCCCTCCAGGACTACAGAACTCCCAAATCCATGTTCTTACACTGTGCCATATGACTGCTGAGCAAGAGGAGGGGGTCAGGTGCAGCGGGAGGATGGGCTCTTGACTAGAGGGCTTGAGTTTAAATCTTGCTACAATTGCAGCAATAGACCTGGAATTCAGACTCAAGCTCCCAAATCCCCATTTCATTTTCCACTGGATACTGATGGAATTTTATTATAATTATACAGTTGGTCCTTCACATCCATGGATTCTGTATCCATGGATTCAACCCACCACAGGTCAAAAATATTTGAAAAAAAAAATCCAGAAAGTTCTGAAATGCAAAACTTGAATGTGATATATATTGGCAACGATCTACCCAGCCTTTATATGGTATTTCCAGCTAGTGACATAGCATTTACATTTTATCAGGTATTATAAGTAACCTAGAGATGGCTTAAAGTATTCAGGAGAATGCACATATATGCACAGTTTATATGCAAATATTATGACATTTTATATAAGAGATTTGAGAATCTGAAGATTTTGGTGTCTTTAGAGGTTCCTCAACCAATTTCCCATGGATATGGACTGCAATTTCTAGTGCACAAAAGCTGAGGGAAACACAAACTGAGGACAGGTCATCTCACATCTTATTGGGGTATCTGGGGACCAGGGTGGTCAGCCATTTCCCCCACGTGCTTGCAGATGACCTCCTGTGAAATGTTAGTTATAAGTAGTTCTGGTCCATGTGGCAGCTCACCCAAGACTCAGCTCCACGCTGCTGCCCCTCTGCTCTATGAGTCCTGAGAAGAAGGTACTTTCGTCTCCTTGCTCCCCTGTGCAGAGAAATCTGTCTACGCCTTCTATAAGGCTAAGCGTGTCTGCTTTCTTCTGCCCACGTCATCTCAATACATGTTCATGTTTGGTTTCTGCATTGTTTCTTTGGTTAGGAAGGTGGTGCAGTTGTTGGGGAGAATGGCTCTGGGTCAGACAGACCTGGGTTTGAATTCTGGTTTTATATTTATTAACTGTGCAGTATTAGTAAAATAACCTATCCTCTCTGAGCTTCCACTGCCTCATCTGCAAAAAAAAAGGAATGTAGTATCATCTACCTCCACATGGGCTATCATGTGAATTAAGTGAAATAATAACTTTGTAAGTCCTCATAATTATAGTCGGCCCCCCAAAAACACTCAATAAATGTTAACAATTACCACCATCATCATCATTGTAATCACCATCATCATTATCATTTGGGGGGGAAAGAAAACACAATATCTGGGAACAAGATACCATCCTTGAGGTCCCTCAACCCCCTTCTAGACTAAATCTCATCCACCACTATAATAATAGTGGTAATTATAATAATAACTATCAATAATATAATACTATAATTATATATAATATAATTGTATAATATAAATATATATCATATAATTACATTATATTGTTATAATAATATAATAATTATGGTAAAATAATAATAGAAATATAATAATATAATACCTTCCTCCCTGTTGTCTATAAGCTCCTGGAGGAAGGAATTTGCCTTTCTCACTGATGAATTTCCAGTTCACCAGGCAAAATGAGCTTCATGTAATGGTGTTCTTTAAAAAGTCACCGAATGAATGAATGAGTGAGTGAAATGACTTCTCAGGAAATAAACAATGCTGGTATCCATTTATCACATGAACTTACAGGCAAATTCCTTGTGTCTTGCTAAAAGAGGCAGAGATCAATGGTAGACTATAAGTACAGCTATGAATATGCAAATGAGTAGGTAGATATGAGACTCAGAGGGCAGCTAAACCACTTCCCATAAAAGGCCAGACTCTCCTCTACAACGTCCCTAACAGAAGCACATCCATCTGGTTCCTGTTCGAATAACACCCACTGAGAGGGAACCACCTACCCTGCTTGCTCCTAGCATTTGCTCCTCTAGCCTGGATGCCCCTCATCGTCGCATCCCCCCAGGGCCTTCTCACAGGGCACGGTTCTAACAGCCCACCAGACGAACATCAGACATGAACCGAGCATACCTCCCACCACACCAGGCTCACACCAGCAGCGCTAAGAAGCATTAAGAAGCATGTGGCTTCATTTTTATCCCGGAAACAACTTGGCTTTGTCTTCCAGCTAGAACATATCAGTAAAGTTTTAAAAGAATGCCAGAGAAAAATCACAAAATAAATACAAATTTTAAAAAAGAGGGACAAGTAAGGAAGTGAGGGCCGAACCTTCCAAGCTGTACACTACCCTAACCTACTGCCAAAACTGGCACTTAAGGGGTCTGTCCCTCCTGATGCTAAGCTGATGTGTACATGCGATTCCTCTGATTCACCACCCTCGGTCACTCTGACTTGGAATCTCCAAGCCTGTGTGTTTTCTGATTAGAGAGTTCTTCCTTGCACTCTTCACCCAACCAAAGCCTCCTATTCTTTCAGCTTCTGTGTTTCCATTGGGAAGCCTTCCCTGAGTTCCAGGGCCAGGTTTTGTCCTACTTATTTTTCTCTATAATTACATGGGCAATACTGGTCTTTCTCACTAAACTTTAACTAACAAAAACAAGGACCAAGTGTGTCTTATTCTCTGCTGTATCCCTTTGTCCCATATGTGCTTGGCGATATTAGATACAGATGAATGAATGAATGAATGAACTAGAATATTCCTTTACCCATCCTGCTAGGTTTCAATTTTAATGCTATGTTTGAATTTTCATTCCTTTTACACCAAGCATTCAGAGGGTGCCTACTCTTGGGGAGCCCCTGAGGATGTTTAAGCTGGTGTTTTATTTAAAAAGTAGGTTGATCCTTCGTGGACAGAAAGGTTTTGATCATATGAAAGGGAGACATTGTTGGTTTCAAGTCTGCCAGGAACTCCAGGCATAAGCCCCTTCATGGGCCTAGACAGCATATTAAAAAGCACAGACATCACTTTGTCAACAAAGTTCCATACAGTCAAGCTATGGTTTATCCAGTAGTCAGGTACAGATGTGAGAGTTGGACTACAAAAGGCTGAGCACTGAAGAATTGATGCTTTTGAACTGTAGTGTTGGAGAAGACTCTTGAAAGTCCCTTGGACTGCAAAGAGATCAAACCAGTCGATCCTAAAGGAAATCAACCCTGAATATTCATTGGAAGGACTGTTGCTTGAAGTTGAAGTTCCAATACTTTGGTCACTCAATGAGAAGAGCCGACTTACTGGAAAAGACCCTGATGCTGGGAAAGATTGAGGGCAAAAATAGAAGTGGGTGGCAGAGGATGAGATGGTCAGATAGCATCACTGACATGATGGGCATAAATTTGAACAAACTCTAGAAAACAGTGGAGGACAGAGGAACCTGGCATGCTGCAGTCGATGGGGTTCCAAAGAGTCAGACACGACTTAGAGACTGGACAACAGCAACAAGTAGGCATAGGCATACTCCTTAGGCTGGATTTTCAATTGGTCTTTGGCTCCTGCTCTGAGGTGGCCATGGCCAGGTGGCACCTCTGACTCCAGACAGAACAAAGTTAACATTAAGGGAGATTCTGGAAGACCAACCAATACCAGGCCAGATACTGTACTTCTTTAATCATGCATTGACAGCCTAGTCTAGGGGCCCCCTGACTTTCTGCCACAAAGTGTCAACATTTTATCCTAAACCCCCAGACTGTGAGATCCCAACCACCTTTAAAAATAATTTTAAACACAAGTGGACTTGTGTTTGGGGGATATGTCTGATTGTGTGTTTGAAGGTATCTAAGCATATAAGCTTCAGCAATACGTGAACCGTGAACTTCCAGATGTTCAAGCTGGTTTTAGGAAAGACAAAGGAACCAGAGATCAAACTGCCAACATCCGCTGGGTCATCAAAAAAGCAATAGAGTTCCAGAAAAACATCTATTTCTGCTTTATTGACTATGCCAAAGCCTTTGACTGTGTAGATCACAATAAACTGTGAAAAATTCTGAAAGAGATAGGAATACCAGACCACCTGACCTGCTCTTGAGAAACCTGTATGCAGGTCAGGAAGCAACAGTTAGAACTGGACATGGAACAACAGACTGGTTCCAAATAGGAAAAGGAGTACGTCAAGGCTGTATATTGTCACCCTGCTTATTTAACTTATATGCAGAGTACATCATGAGAAACGTTGGGCTGGAAGAAGCACAAGCTGGACTCAAGATTGCCGGGAGAAATATCAATAATCTCAGATATGCAGATGACACCACCCTTATGGCAGAAAGTGAAGAGGAACTAAAAAGCCTCTTGATGAAAGTGAAAGAGGAGAGTGAAAAAGTTGGCTTAAAGCTCAACATTCAGAAAACTAAGATCATGGCATCTGGTCCCATAACTTCATGGGAAATAGATGGGGAAACAGTGGAAACAGTATCAGACTTTAATTTTTTGGGCTCCAAAATCACTGCAGATGGTAATTGCAGCCATGAAATTAAAAGACGCTTACTCCTTGGAAGCAAAGTTATGACCAACCTAGACGGCATATTAAAAAGCAGAGACACTACTTTGCCAACAAAGGTCTGCCTAGTCAAGGCTATGGTTTTTCCAGTGATCATGTATGGATGTGAGAGTTGGATGGTGAAGAAAGCTAAGTGCCGAAGAATTGATGCTTTTGAACTGTGGTGTTGGAAAAGACTCTTGAGAGTCCCTGCAAGGAGATCCAACCAGTCCATCCTAAAGGAGATCAGTCCTGGGTGTTCATTGGAAGGACTGATGCTGAAGCTGAAACTCCAAGACTTTGGCCACCTGATGTGAAGAACTGACTCATTGGGAAAGACCCTGATACTGGTAGGGATTGGGGACAGGAGGAGAAGGGGGCGACAGAGGATGAGATGGCTGGATGGCATCACTGACTCAATGGACATGGGTTTGAGTAAACTCTGGGAGTTGGTGATGGACAGGGAGGCCTGGCGTGCTGCGATTCATGGGGTCACAGAGAGTCAGACATGACTGAGCGACTGAACTGAACTGAACTGAAGTATATAGGTGCCAGCCCTTCTTTCAAATGTACTTGGATAAGAGTTAACACTAGAGACTTTTTTCTTTTTTCCAATTCAAATAATGTTTTAGCTGTTTTAAGCACAGCTGCAATGTCTTATTGACTTGGCGGGAACCAGCTAAGCCTGTGTTATGAGGGATTATATAGGGCGAGAACACATTCAAGTTCCAGTCAGTTAAAGTGGCTAAAATAGGAAAATCTGAACACTGTATGCAGAGACATGGTTATTTGAGGACAGAACAAAGTCCTCATCTCAGGAATATTCCATGAACTCACGTATCTCCATATTCATGTGCACACACCTGTGTGATCACAGAATTGTAGATCAAAGCTGAAAAGCCCTTAAGGGAAAATCAACTGGCTCAGAAGTTTCCAAACTTTTTAGTTTAAAGCTCTATTTTCAAATGGAATCTTGAGGAGAACCCCGTATGTGAAACAGATGAAAAAGCAAAGCTGCTTTGATGGTAGAGGGAGAGTAGGAATCTAGAACCACATTCTTCTTCCTTCCCCCTAATTCAACTTTGTAGACTCTAAAATGCCTACAGCCTGGGACAACAGTTGGAAAGATCACTCACTGATCCAGCCAAGGGCCTCACTGTGCAGATCAACAATCTAGTGCCTGGATCAATATTACCCAAAAAAAAGTCAATAACAAAACTCTTTGGTCCACAAGAAAGTTAAGAGGGTGAGAGATGATGGATGGAAACTTACAAGAAAACCATGAGAAGGATAAGTGAAGACATGATTGTTTATTGCTTCACTCCTTGGTGTGAATGAATTAAGCCATTAGCCTGCTCCAGGTACTGTGCTGTGGATACTGGGAGAGACCCTGAGAGAGAGAGAAATAAAGAGCTTGGAGGTTCACATCCCAAGAAACAGCACACATTAAAATTTTAAGAGACGTGGATGAACCTAGGGATTGTCATACAGAGTGAAGTAAGTTAGAAAAGGGGAAAAACAAGTATCATATATTAATGTGTATATGTGGAAGCTGGAAAAATGGTATACATGATCTTATTTGAAAAGCAGAAATAAAGACACATGTAGAGAACAGAGGTATGGATACTGGGTGGGGGTTGGGGGAAGGAATGGATTGGGAGATTGGGATTGGCATATATACACCACTATGTATAAAATAGATAACCAATGAGAACCTACTGCATAGTACAGGCAATTCTACTCAGTGCTCCGTGGTGACCTAAATGGGAAGGAAACCCAAAAAAAGGGGAATACATGTATATGGATGGCTGATTCACTTTGCCATACAGTAGAAACCGACAGGACGTTGTAAAGCAACTATAATCCAGTTTTAAAAGAGTTGAAGACTAACACCCAGGTCGCCTAGAAAACTGCTAATTCCTTCTTCTTAGTAGTATAGAGATGCAAGCCATTCCAAGGGCTTAGTTCATTGCAGGACAGGAGACAAATGAATCAGACTGACTAGTGATGAGGAGGCAGAATGAACAGTGGTTAGAAAGAGAGCACAGGGTCTTGTCACTTGCTGTGACTGTGGTCTCTGCCCCTCACTAGCTATGTTATATTGGGCAGAAACTACTGCATTCATTTAAGACTCGGTTTTCTAATCTGCAATGTGGAAATGATAAAAGTACCTGCTTCACAGGATTATTCCAAGGATTATATGAGATCATGCAAATCAAGTTCTCAGCATAGTGCCTACTATGCAGTTCAGGTCTAATACATGTTAGGCGCTGTGATTGTCATCATTATTATTTTAGCCCAATTCTGACTCCCATGACTTCTGTCCATTGGTTGGTTCTGGCCTACCTTAAAGAACAAATATTGCCCCCCACCCCGCCCCCCGTAAAGCCCTTCTGGGATTGGAATACATCCTTCACTTCCCCTCTTAGTCTTTCATTATTTTCAGGTTGAACATCCCCACTTTTTTCAAGCATTTCTAACGTAACGAGACTTTTCGAACTGTACTTTCCTATAACTATCCTCTCTATGGAGCTGTCACCTAAGAATTTACCTGACAATCTGGGGAAACTTGCCATGTTCAACTTGTGCCGTTCAGACTATAAAGTGCAAGTTCTTCAATTTGTTCTAATCTTACCTCTTCTAGATCTCAGGTGGATGAGATGGAGGGAGTTTTCTTTCCCACCTCCAGGGCTTGTTAAGAATCCTTCTCTTTGGCCCCTTTCTCTTAACAATGCTGGCTGTTCCCTCTTCCATCTAATGGGAGTGGTATCAGCCCAAGCAGGATGATGACGGCTGAGCAGCTTGTGTGTGACCCCCTGAAAGAACCCCAGAGAGAAAGGAAATCTGGCTTTGAAGATAAAAGCTTTTTATCTTTTGAAAGCTGCATTCCTATACACCTGCCTCCTGTGGGCTCAGGTGTCTTGCCTGACCCAGTGCCTGGTTTTAGGGGTTTTTTTACTTTGTATTTTGTATTGGGGTATAGCCAATTAACAATGTGTGACAGTTTCAGGTGAAGAGCAAAGGATTCAGCCATACATGCACATGTATCCATTCTCTCCCAAACTCCCCTCCCTTCCAGACTGCCATGTAACATTGAGCAGAGTTCCATGTGCCATATAGTAGTTCCTTGTTGGTTATCCATTTTAAATATAGCAGTGTGGACATGTCCATCCCAAACCCCCAGTGCCTGGTTTTTAAGTAGTTGTAACACCTAACCTCTTTGGACTGCATCATAGTGATGATGGTAAATATGATGATGATAATAATAACTAAGATTTATTAAATGCTTACTTTGTGCCAGACACAGCTCTAAATATTTATACACACTTTTTAAAAAAAATCTTGTACCAATTCTATGCTGTAGGTGCTATTCTATCTGCATTTTGAAAACCAGAGAGCTAAGCCTCAGAGAGCTTAAATAATCAGTAAGCACACATCCTCAAGATGTTTTGTTTCCAGGCACACATGATAATTAAAAGTCATAATGATAGCCCAGAGCCTCCTCACAATCCTCAAAGCATTTTCTAAATCTTTTCAGCAACGTGAAAGTACATCTAATATAGTTATGGTGTTAAACATCTCTTTTGGATATCATAATTATTTGGCATGCCTTTTTGTGCTAATCCTTTGAAAATGATCATTGAGATATGATAGATGGGATGACTACCTTAACTGGTTTAATTAAGTGAGCACGTCCTCCCCTCCCCCAGTCACGCTGTTCTAACCACGGGTCAGCAGTGCATGGCCTCCTACAGTGAGAGCTTAGGGAATACAGATCCCAACCCCAGCTCACACTCTAACCAGCCTACAACCTTGAGGCCAATAGTCTCCTCTCTGGACAACAAGGGGTTTGATCTGATCTCTAACATCTTTCCTCCTGGCATCAGTAAACCTAAACTGTGGCCCCTGGGTCAAATTCAACCATTGGGAGTGGAGGGGACACAACCATGCTATTTCATTTTCTATTATCTAGGCCTGCTCTCCTGCTCTAATAGCTGCATTGAATAGTTATGACAGAAACAACATGACCTGTAAACCTAAAAAATTCACAATATGACCACTTATCCAGAAAAAAAAAAATTGCTGACTCCTGGTATGGATATGGAGTAGGTGGGTACTAAAAAACTTCATATAAATCAGAGGCTTGAGAAACATCTAACCAATCTGTAACCCCTCTTTGGCAGAGTGAGACCTCTGTTCTAGGCTACTAACTGTCAGCCACGCTGTCTGAGCTTCTTTGTCCCTCTTAATCTGGGGCAATCTGGAAATCCCTTCCTAAAGTTATGTTCCCGTGTTCCACGGCTGGCAAAGCAGTGTACACAGACGAAGAAGACAGATTTGATGGCTGGACCACAGCTGGAACCCTTGCTTCTGGGGGATCTCGGGGTTGGGGGGAGGGGGTGGGTTCCAGAGGTCTTTGAATCACAGCTCCGCACGTGTAAAACTGGGACAGATACTCACTCATTTATGCAAATGAGTACCTAGCACCTACTGTGCATGTTCACCCCTCAGGGCTGTTTGGGAGGATTAAATAGGATTATGTATATAAAGCATTTAATAGAATGCCTGGCTCAGGAAAAGAGCTTGGGGAATGTTTAATAAATCCAGCGGTGACTGCTGATGGATTATTTCATTTTTCAACTTTAAATGACAACAACTTCAGAATTCTCAAAGAGCTATATAAATGAAGTTATATGATGCACAAGAAATGACAGTTGCGCCATTGTTGTCATATCTGTCATCCTTAGGAACAATGTTTCTAAAACTATGTTTCAGTAGAATATTTAATGGCACCAGTGTTCTTTAATTCTAGGCCAAGAGACAACAAATTAAGCAGGGCTCCCTTAATAGACCATATCAACCCATGCAATGACTTCTCTTCCCTGTTCTGTCACTGACACTCCCTCTCCCACTTTCCAGGGACTTACAGGTGATTCTGAGCCAGTAAGGTACATCAAAATTATCTGGGGATCTATTTTTATTTTTCAATAGTACTAAAAAGAAAACATACTCACATGGTTATAAAAAAGAAAAAAATTATTATGGAAGGTTATAAAAAAAAAAAGCAAATACCTACTCTCTCTAGTCTCATACTTCTTAGAAAAAACTATTTTAAACATTTTCTGTGTTTGGTGATTCTAGTAGTTCCCTCTACACACTTCTATGTAATATGTCTATGTCTCTTTTTCTTGCTTTATCAACTTTCATTCCATGTGTGTCTCCTCAGTTAAAGATGAACCACTTCATACTATTTTCCACATCCTGTCCTCAATGTTCATTAGTCATGCTATTGTTTGGAATTCTTCTAATTAGTCCCTTTGTAATATGTTTTACCTTGATTTTTGATTGACCAGCATTGTTGCTATTTAGTTGCTAAATCACATCTGACTCTTCTGCAACCCCATGAACTGCAGCCCGCCAGACTCTTCTGTCTGTGGGATTTTCCAGGCAAGAATACTGGAGTGGGTAGAGATTCCTTTCCTACCATTTCCTTCTCCAGGGGATCTTCCCAATCCAGAGATCAAACCTGTGTCTCCTGCATCACTGGCAGATTCTTTACCACTGAGCCACATGACCAGCATCAGAGCTTTATAGAGATATCTGGTTTCCTCTCCAGAGTTCCTGCATGATAACCATTATGCAGAACCTCTCTTATGTATTGTGATGGGTCCCACAGATGAAGGACCTCTATCCTAAGAGCCTGTTCATTTGCACTTGAATGAAAATGACAGGCAGACCATTCTTCTGTCCCCCATTCATCAGTAGGACATGGGAGAGTGTGAAATGTCACAGAGGAACCGCAGAAGCAGACAGGGACACCATGATCTAACAGCTCCAGGAGCTCACTTATCACAGAGGCTTATCTTAGATGATAAACAGTCACTTTGTGAAGAACAGCATTGGGTGCAGTGCTGGAGAGACACTGAGAGGCATCTGGGTTTAGGAGACCTGAATTCTCATCCTGAATAACTTGAACAGAGCATTTTGTGGATTCATTTCATTTCATTCACTAGTCACAGCATACAGAGCAACAGACTCCACATTTGGGGGCATGTTATAAAACAGGCAAAATGACTCAAAGACAGTGCTTAAGATCAGACTTCATCATTTAATCTTTAATATAATACAATTAGCAATGTTGCATCCTTTTATAATATTATATAATTAATAGCACGGATAAAGCAAAATGTACTCATTACCAAATATTACCCCCTAAGGTTTTTTAAATAAAATGGCAAAGAAAATTAGAAAATGATTTAATTAAGCCATGTTTAATGAGCATGCTCGGGGGACTAGAGTGAGTGGGTTGAATTTCCCAGCTGACCGGTAGGCAAATATTTCACACCTTTATTTCCTCTTCTTAGTCAAGAACAGTTTTCTCTATTGGAATGGTCTGTTTTCTTGCATTATGGAGAGATCAAGTCCAGTAGCTATAAGAGACTGATTTAATCTTCATGAGTAAAGACATTGTGGAGATTCAACATCACCATTCAAGCATGAAATCTTCCATGAGTAGGAGGAGAGGATGTCTTCTACTAGGTGAATGCATGTTGATGCCAAGTTATTCCCTCATTTCGTGTCTTCCCTAATAGTGCAGATAAGAGCTTATTTTATATTCTTTGTCCCTTCTTTCTCAGGGGAGCTGAGAAGTTCAGGTAGAGGTCCCATCAGTTTGATTGGAAATAACTTCGGGTCTGGCTCCAGTCACCTTGCAGTCAGACATTCTGGTGATAGAGCTGAGTGGCATTTATGTTTGAATAAACTCTGCCATTTCCTTTGGCCCCCATTACATTGATGGGGGCAGTCAGTACAAAATGCCCGGGAGCTTGTTACAGATTTTCAAGCGATGGAGTTTGACTGCAGGAGATGGCTTTCATTTTATTCTCTCAATAGTTATTTTATGAATAAGATGTTCTTTTTAAAATCTCTAAAAATTATGGGAAATCTCTCCACTGTGCATTAGCCTTTAACCAGGGGTGGGGTGGCTGTACTCTTAGGTGGTAGAATGTCTTAGGATGCCTGTTGGGTATAAGAACCTAATTCCAATTTCATCTGCACTAAAAGCTTGCTAGAATCCTTGCACAATTCAGCAGACCCCTGTGAATATCTGTAAACTATAGCTGTAGGTAAAGTTAGTCACTAAATGCATTTCCAACATGAGCTTCCTTTGTCAAACAATTTAAATCATCCACTGGATTTATTGCCAGAGATCATACTTTCCCTGACAAATTAGCATTGTTGCTTGAGAAATGTCTTTGGCTTTTTTTTATTCATTCACCCAATAAAAATGTATTGAGAACCCACTTTGTGTCAGACATGGTGCTAGATGCTGGGTTCTAGGACACAACCATGAACAAAACAGAAAAATATCCCTACTCTCATGGAACTGACATTCCAACACAAGGAGAGAGGACAAGGAAACAAATGAGCAAACCAGATCATCTCAAATGGGTGATAAGTAGAGCACTGAGAAGGAACTGACTAGACTGCATGTTGGAAGTAACTTGATTGAGTTCTACTAGAACCAGGTCTTAAGACAGCAATTCAAATACAAGTAGCTTCTTTGGATGCTAATCTGAGAAATAACATCAGGGAATCAGGGATGTGAGGTAGGAATGTAAGAGTTTACAAATTGAAAAAGGCCCTGACACTGGGAAAGATTAAGGGCAGGAGGAGAAGGGGACAGCAGAGGGTGAGATGATTGGCTGGCATCACTGACTCAATGGACATGAGTTTGAGCAAACTTTGGGAGATGGTGAAGGACAGGGAAGCCTGGCGTGCTGCAGTCCATGGGGCTGCAAAGAGTCAGACACCACTGAGCAATTGAACAACAACAAGAAGGTAGGGATGGAAAAGCAGGCAGCTGAAAAAGGTGCATAATCAAGGCACTTATCTCTGGGGCTATGGAACTCCACCCCTAACAGAAGCTCTAGACTTGGCTGTAGAGTGTACCTCATGGTAACCCACCCAAGGGAGAGGGCTATGGATTCTACTAATTCCCCAAGAGCAGAGAGCTGCTCTGGGTGTATGAACTCCTCAATACATCTGGCTTACCTTACCTGTGGGTGAAGTAATAGGTAGCTGCAGTTAGTATAAAAAGTGGAATATCAGTGTCTATTGGGGAGATGTGGAAATGAGCAGAACACCAAGGGCATCCATCAAGGATGAGAACTGGGTCTTTAGATAAGGAGTCCCAGGTGGCTCAGATGGTGAAGAATCCACTTGCAGTGCAGGAGAACCAGTTTGACCCCTGGGTCAGGAAGATCCCCTGGAGAAGGGAATGGTAACCCACTCCAGTATTCTTGCCTGGACAGCTCCATGGACAGAGGAGCCTGGCAGACCCTAGTCCATGGGGTTGCAAAGAGTTGGATACAACTGAGCAACTAAGCACATTACAGGAGAAAGCTCTCTGAAGACACTGCATTTTAGCTGAGACCCAAGGATGGACATGAGCTGGCCAGGGAGAACTCACTTCCAGGCATAGAGAATAGCTGGGCAGAGGCTCAGAGTAGAGCTGAGCTTAGTTTGTTTATAAAATAGGAATAATAAAGAATCACTGAATTTTAGAGGCATAGGGTGGGGGGAAGGTCTTTGAGTCATGAAGTTATTGATGACCAGATCTTTTATTGTTTTAATTCTATTCTTTTTTTAAAAATTAATTAATTCATTTTAATTGAAGGCTAGTTGCTTTACAGTATTGTTGTGGTTTTTGCCATGAATGAGCCATGGGTGTACTTGTGTCCCACCATCCAAACACCCCTTCTCACCTCCCTCCCCACCCCATCCCTCTGGGTTGTCCCAGAGCACCAGCTTTGAGTGCCCTGCTTCATACATTGAACTTACACTAGTTGATGACCAGATCTTTTAGGTAAGGAAGCCAGATTGAGTCAGTGAGAAATCAAGAGACTAGGACAATGTTTTAGGGTCTCCAAGCAGAGCTGAGGCAGTGATGGGGGCTCAGAGCTGCCAGACCACAGTTCTTCCTAGCCTCAATCCACCAAACTACTTCCCGTGTTCATTCCCCCATTTCACCCCTTGGGATCTGGCAGTTTCCCTAAGCCACAGAGTTCAGAGAGCAATGACTTTGTGATCCCCGCCCAAATTCCTGAAGTGGGCACCAATTACACCTAAAGAGAAACCTAGATGATCACAAGGCTTTCTAGGATCCAACCCTGGGGTGCCCCCCACCCCCCAACTGCATTTCCCACCCTCTCTCTCTCTCTCATGCTGTGCTAGTCACACCAGTCTTCTTACTGTTTCTAGAATATGCTAAGGATCCTCCAGTCTCTAAGCCTTTGCTCAGAATGCTCTTCCCCAGATTCCCCCAGAGCTCATGCCACAGCTTCACATCAGTCAGGTCCCTGTGTCGACACCACCTCCTCAGGGCAGCTCATTTGGATCACGCTTCCCGGGGCCAGGCACTGCCCTCCTCTCCTCATCCTCTTTCCCCTCTTCATCTTCCTTCAGAGAACTCATAGCTACCTACCGCACAGTATCCTCTACTGGATTCTACCTTATACACTGCTGCATGCTTACTTTTTAAAAAGTGAAATATAATTGATGTATAATAAATACCACATTGCTGTTGTTCACTTGCAAAGGTGTGTCTAACTCTTTGTGACCCCATGGACTGCAGCATGCCAGGCTTCCCTGTCCTTCACTATCTCCCGGAGCTTGCTCAAACTTATGTCCATTGAGTCACTGATGCCATCCAACCATCTCATCCTCTGTCGTCCCCTTCTCCTCCTGTCCTCAATCTTTCCCAGCATCAGGGTCTTTTCCAATGAGTCAGTTCTTCGTATCAGGTGGCCAAAGTATTGGAGCTTCAGCTTCAGCATCAATCCTTCCAAAGAATAAAGACCGATTTCCTTTAGGATTGACTGGTTTGAGCTCCTTGCTGCCCAAGGCACTCTCAAGAGTCTTCTCCAGCACCACAATTTGAAAGCATCAATTCTTCATGATTCACAATGTTTAAAGGCTATATTTCATTTATAGTTATTATAAAACATTTGCCCTGTATTGTACAATATATCCTTTTAGCTTTTTATTTTATTTTTCTTTTAGCTTATTTTATACACAATAATTTGTTTATGGTCCATTCTTCTCACTAGAAAGTAAGCTTCATAAGAGAAGGAGCTTATTTTACTATTAGAATAATATACTGCATTAGGATAGCATTAGAATAGTACACTGGCTTTCAAAAAATGTTTGTTGAATTTATGACAAGAGAATAAGTAAGCATAGGCCTTCAGAAGGCCTCAGTTCCTGTCCCCTCTATGCCACTAAATCACTGAATGACTTTGTGCAAGCAATTCTCTAACTCAGTTTCTTTATCCAGCAAACAGATGTACAATTTCTACCTTTAGTTCAATTCAGTTCAGTTGCTCAGTCATGTCTGACTCTCTGCGACCCCATGAATCACAGCACACCAGGCCTCCCTGTCCATCACCAACTCCCAGAGTTTACTAAAACCCATGTCCATCGAGTTGGTGATGCCATCCAGCCATCTCATCCTCTGTCGTCCCCTTCTCCTCCTGCCACCAATCCCTCCCAGCATTAGGGTCTTTTACAATGAGTCAACTCTTCGCATGAGGTGGCCAAAGTACTGGAGTTTCAGCTTCAGCATCAGTCCTTCCAATGAACACCCAGGACTGATCTCCTTTAGGATGAACTGGTTGGATCTCCTTGTAGTCCAAGGGACTCTCAAGAGTCTTCTCCAACACCACAGTTCAAAAGCATCAATTTTTCAGTGCTCAGCTTTCTGTGAAGTCCAACTCTCACATCCATACATGACCACTGGAAAAACCATAGCCTTGACTAGACAGACCTTTGTTGGCAAAGTAATGTCTCTGCTTTTTAATACCTTATAAAGGCATTAAAGTGAAATGCAGTCATAGATTTGAAAGTACAGTACACTGTGGAATATATTATACAGATACAAGATTTCCTTTCTATCTTGAAGGCTTCCTGAGTTTGAATGAACTTTGCCAAATGGGGAGGAAAGTTTCATTCCCAATAAGAAATCCTTTGTGGATAGGAGAATTGATCGGGCCTCACTTGCAAGACCTTGCCTGCAGCACAGGAAAAAGCACCAGGCGGAGAGGGTTGAGGGGAGGAGGGGAGGCAGAATCAGCATCCAGCCTCTTCCAGACGTGCTGGGGACGTGCTGGGGACGTGCTGGGGACCTTGGGGCGCCCACAGAAGCTTGCCCCGGAGAGACTTCAGATGCCTCTCCAGTCAGAAAGGGCAGAGTGATGATGGTAAAGGACAAAGGTCCCTCCTCGTGTTTTTTAAACTATCACATATCTGTGTTGTTATAATAATCCCAGCCACTGTTTATTGATCACTCAGTCTTGCAACATGGACTTGACATGCATCATTGCACTACTTTTTCTCCCCAGCCTCCTAACCTCCATTATTCATACAGGAAACCATCAGGGAACTTGGTCCAAGGTAGAGTATGTAACTCATAGCTCTGAGCAGCAGAGCCTACCTTTCAGCCCAGGCACGGCTCGCTCCGGAGCAAGTGCTCTTAACCAATGAGCTAACTTCGCGCACCAAGTAAGTGATAACAGAGGTCAGAAGGAAGGGAACTGCAACTGCCTCTCCATTAAGTCAGTTTCACCTTAAGTCTGAACAGGGTAGAAAATGCTGTGATTCTGTAACATGGTTAAATTGATACATCCAGGCAGCATATTCTAACTTCTTTCCCTTCCTCACCACCCAGGGTTTCATGGACATTGACTTAAACAAATTCAAGGAGAGTGGAGCAAACGTAACAGGTTTCCAGTTGGTGAACTACACAGACACCATCCCGGCCAAGATCATGCAGCAATGGAAAAACAGTGATGCTCGGGACCACACCCGGGTGGACTGGAAGAGACCTAAGGTAAGAGACCTAAGGCAAGAAAGGCCCCTGCTGGTCCCTTCGCCTGCCCTAGATTCCTGGGTAGTATTCGCCGTAAGAAAAGGACAGACTTTCTAAGAGGAACAAGCTAAGGAAAGTAGATCCATAAAGACTGAGGGTATGAACATTCCAGAATGACAAAGGTTTTAACAAGATAGACATTTTGCTCCTTTTTCATATAAACAAAATTCAGAAGTCAGCAATCTGGGGCTTGCATAATGGTTTCACAATCACCAAACACTTAGAGACTTTTTCTATGTTCCTATTCTGCTATCCTCAGCATATAGCTGCTACCTGATAGCCCAAAATGGCTGCAGAAGCACCAACAGTTACCTCAGTATTCTACCCACCAGGAAGGGAAAAGGAAAATAGAAAGCAAAACTGTTTCCCTTAAGAACACTTTCCAGCAGTCACATACAGATCTTCCCCTCACCTGCTATTGGCCACATCTCAGGAACCTACCCCAGCTAGCTATAGCAGGAACTGGAAAATTGTGTCTCTACTCTGGGCAGGACCACCATGTTGCACAACTCCAGGGGGATGATATTAGCATTTATTTCTTCATGAATTGAGCCTCCTAGATTTGTGCAGTGGGCTGGTCCTTCTGGTCAGCTGCATATCTGGCTAAAAGTCAAGGAAATCTAACTAAGCAATAACCAGTACATTTCTGCCTCAGAAAGTCAACTCCCAAATATCATGCAGACTACCAGCCTCTCATTCCCAGCAAGGCAGCTTTAAACCCTGCGGCTAAAATCTATTTTGTTTTCTATTTGATAGTGGTTTAGAATAAAGATGGGCTTCCCTGATAGCTCAGTTGGTAAAGAATCTGCCTGCAATGCAGGAGACCCCAGTTTGATTCCTGGGTCAGGAAGATCCACTGGAGAAGGGATAGGCTACCCACTCCAGTATTCTTGGGCTTCCCTTGTGGCTGAACTGGTAAAGAGTCCTCCTGCAATGCAGGAGACCTGGGTTCGATCCCTGGGTTGGGAAGATCTCCTGGAGAAGGGAAGGGCTACCCACTCCAGTATTCTGGCCTAGAGAATTCCATGGACTGTATAGTCCATGGGGTCACAAAGAGTCAGACACAACTGAGTGACATTCACTTTCACTCCAGAATAAGAATAAAGGATAATTTCTCTTTCCCACATCAAATCTAACAGTTTGGGAGTGGCTATGGGGAACAATGTGTTGAGAAGGATTCTGAGGCTAAATCTGTTTATCCAGGGCCAACTGTGGATCCTTGCCAACTTTCTCACGCCCCTGGTCAGTTTCATTTTGTAAATGTCAGGCCACTGAACCAAGACACTGTCATCCCAGTTTTGCTCAAACTGATTCGGGAACTTAGAAATAAAGCACTTCAACATGAGCTTAAGCAAACAAAATCACAAATGTGATTTCAAGCAATGAGTAAACTACAGAACAGTTTCATTAATTAACATGTGACTATCCCACCCAATTTCCAAAAGATTGGAAATAATTATAAAGATAACCAAGTGTAATGTCTTTACTTTAAAAAGGAAGTGTTTGTGTGTCTGTGTGCATGCACACTCAGTGGCTAACTCATGTCCAGTTCTTTGCAACCCCATGGTCTATAGCCCATCAGGCTCCTTCTGACCATGGGATTTCCTAGACAAGAATACTTGAGTGGGCTGCCATTTCCTTCTCCAGTGGATCTTCCCAACCCAGGGATTGAACCCATGTCTCCTGCTTGGCAGGTAGATTGTTTACCACTGTGCCACCAGGAAAGCCCCAAAAGCAAAAGGAACAAAGTTAAAAGCTGGAAAAATACCTATACATTCATTCTACAAGACTGAACTGTGAACTTTAAGAGGTACCAGAGAACATGCTAGACATCAGAGACAAATTAATGAGAATAGATATGATTGCCAGTGCTGGGAAATGTTGTTCTGGATTCTTACCTTGCTTTTGTTTCAATATTTTAGTACCTTCTTAGATAAGATGGGGATAAAATTGAAGCTTAGCATGAAGAAGCACAAGAGGAAATTTTGTGGAATATAAACTTGCCACTTGAGTGAGCTGCATGCAGAAATAATTAAGAGCTTACCCGTCTCAGATTATTCTTTTTTTTTTTTTTTGTTTTGCTTTTACTGTCACCAGGGATGGTGAAGTAAACTGTTCTTGGCTCCCAGTTGGTGACAGAGAGAAAACCAAGTCGTTTTCATGGACTTTATCAGACAGATACAGATGTGTTGTATTTAATTTCAGTGTTTTGTATTCAATCTATGTCTTTTCCCCCCAAATGAACCAACATTTTAAAGTGGATTGGATAGAAAATTCTAGAATTCTCTTTGAGCCTCACAACCAGCAGTAATACTGAACTCACAGTTTAGGAGGGCAATATTGGCTAGGGAGGTGGAGCAGCAGCTCCCATCTGAGAAACAGGTGCTTCCTGCTTACAGCTGCTCCCCGGCCCCACCATACCCCCCATCCCTGGCTCACTGCAGGCACCCTCATCACCAGCAAGCTCCTTCCCAGATACAGCTCCCACCTGCCTCCCTGCCAGCTCTCTCTCTGACACCCAACTGTCTCTGTTCCTCCCACCAGTACACCTCTGCGCTCACCTACGATGGGGTGAAGGTGATGGCTGAGGCTTTCCAGAGCCTGCGGAGGCAGAGAATCGATATCTCCCGCCGGGGGAATGCTGGGGACTGCCTGGCTAACCCAGCCGTGCCCTGGGGCCAGGGCATCGACATCCAGAGAGCTCTGCAGCAGGTGAGGCTGGCAACGATGGTGGCCCCAGCCTATGGGAGCCTCGCAGGGGATGTCAGCATCAGTGTCAAGTGGGATGTAGCTATTGAAAAAAAAAAAAAGGTGGAGCACACCGGAAGTTTGGACCACCACTGCATTGTGTTTGTGGCTCTGACATATAAGAAAGGTCGCGTAGAAATTTGAAAAACAAAATTAAAAAACTTAATAGTATGGACTAGTCATCCTCACAGCACAAGAGCTCTATTTTCTGCTTAGGCTTTATGCTAAGAAGGGGAAGCCAGTGATGCTGTATTTGAAAGGGGACTTGAGATACACAAGGATAAAACTGAATCATTTTTGCAGGCTCTCAGAGACTCTGCTCTCTTGCCCTGATTTTCTAGATTTCTTCATTATCTTTGCTGTCTGGGCACATGTCAGGATGGGACCCTGAAAATGTTTCTCGACATTTATGATTCTATTTTCTTGCTTCTCAGCATTGCAATCATCAATTTTGTTTGCACTGAAGAACGGGCAAAGAACAGGGATAGAAAATGGTCAGGACCTTCCAATCAATTGACTCTGCAGAGGATTCTGAGGCTGAATCCAGACTCAACAGGGAGGAATAGAAACGCTCAGTGATATGTCTGTTGTGGAAGCAGGATTAGACAGATACACGTGAGCCGTGTGTTTAACATTCCTGGTTTAGAAAGTTCTGGGGACTTGCCCAGCTTTATCTTTCTCTGAACGCCTAGAAATCTCTAGAAGTTTCTAGAAGCACCTCAAGCACAGACTAGTTCTCCAAGTCCTGACACATACCACACTTTATGATGCCCCTGATGCCTCCTGAAAGAGACCGTATTTCCAAAGGGGATTGGGCACAGAGGGCAGGGCTCACTTCAGAGGAATGTCCAACGATCAGACACAGTGGTGAGCTGGCAACAGCAAGATGTTTAGGAGCAAATGACTCTCAGGACATGCTCTCTCCATCCAAGAGAGGAGAGGAGCATTTCTGAATGAGGGAGAAATGTAGAGCAAAACGTACAACTGTTCCCATTTGTTTTCCAACCACACATGCACAGCTCCAGCAATTTTTACAACCTGGAGAAACACACAAGACGGGAATATCATCAGTTGTTCTTTAGCTCGGAAAAAGCGCCTGCATTTGGAGGAGAACACAGACTTCTGTCCTTTGGAATGAAGCAAAGCAATTGCCCTGTGGCTAGATGCAAACGGGTCCACCCACAGCCCTTTCTGTCCCACCCCCCATCACTGTGCAGGGTGGCCCCGAATAGCTAGGCAGCAAGAGCCGACAACCCAGCAGCTTCAGAATGATTGCCAAAGGTGTGGTGCCTGCCTTCTGGCTTACTTAAAATGCTCTTCCAGGCTCCACAGTCGAGACAGCTTCTGTTTGCAATGTGAAGCTGGTTTCAGAAGGTCCCAGGGACTTGCCCTCAGCTTCCCAACCCTTCCAGCTCCCTTGCCTCTCTCATCTTAAGGATGTCCCTGGAAGGATACGCTGACATCACCATGACAGTGATGAAGCCTGGAGACAATGTGATTGGCAGAAAGGAATCTGACTCAGGAGACCTGGGGTCCAAGACCAGCTGGGCCCTTGAGTCTCTGGGTGACCTTGAAATACTCATTCAGATCTCCCACACCCTTCCCTTTCCTCACCCATGACAATGAGGCAGTCAGAGAGACCACTCTCAGTTCTCACAAACTCTAAGCATCTAATTAATGTTCCTTATGCTCTAACCCGTGTCTTTCTGATTGTAACATGCTCATTCTTCTGCTTCTGCCTTCAGTGGGGTTGAGAGAAGGCAACTGCTTTCATCAAAATAATAATGATCTCCTCTATACCAGGGGTCCCCAAACTCTAGGATCTAATGCCTGGTGGTCTGAGGTGGAGCTGATGTAATATTAATAACAATGGAAATAAGTACAAAATAAATGTAATGCATTTGAATCATGCTGAAACCATGGCAGGAGCCACTACCCTGGTCAGGGAAAAACTGTCTTCCACAAAACCAGTCCCTGGTGCCAGAAAAAAATGAGAACCAGTGCTCTATACCATCTTGAGTCAAGACATGTGTGGGCCAGTAAACTTGTTCCTGCGAGCCTACTGTATGCTCTGGCCTAGGGCCAAGCTCTGGGGACAATTAGAGAAGGCAAGGCCTGTCCTCAAGAAACTCTATTTAGTCTCTATTGTGGCTAGAGGTAGGGTGGGGAGAACTAGCCGCAGAAAGAAAAACAAAATATAATCAACATTCTGATCCAAAGATCAGAATCAAGTTCAAACTGAATCAAATCTTTGTCTATCACTTCAAATCACAAAAATGTATGGCAGAAAGAGACCTGAGAGATGATGACTCCCACTTTTCCTTACATTAGCGATGAAGCAGCTGACCCAGAGTGGGCAGTAACTCCCCCAGGATCACACAGCAGCTTAGCAGCAGGGAAGACCCCCAGCTGGGGCTCCTCCTCCTGTCCCTAGCCTGTCCTGTGACCCCAGGGACCTTTGTTTGTACGCACTGAGCCTCAGGGCCTCCCACACACAGTCGTGGCTACTGTCTAGCCATTTCACCCTCTAGACCCATCTCTTTAAATAGCCATGCCACTAGGGAGAATCTGTGTGCCCACAGATAAATCCCAATGCCAGTCAGTCCTTGGACCCTAACTTGGGATCTCAAGTCACTTCTACCCTGATCTCTGACCTTCAGGTCACAAGTGGGGAGGGACCTGAGGGTCAGCTTGTGGTCAAGCTGGGAAGTCTGTGAGTTAGACCAGGAGGAATAAGCACATTATTCTAAAACTTAGAGTCACACCAGCTATGACATGTCCAGGACTCACTATGCACAAGGTTCTGAACATATTTTACATGATTGATCTCACTGAATCCCCTATAATATAACCCTCTGCGGTAGCTGGTTTTATTAGCTGTGCTTTATAAATATAGACACTGAGCTACACAGATGTTCAAGAACGCCCCCAGATTATACAGCTAGTTCGTGGTAAAAGTGGGATCCCACCCCACATCTCCTTGCTATCTCACTGTACCCTTAACTGCTCTGCTCTGAAGCCTCAGTCCAGCAGATGAGAATGAGTTCTAGCCCAGCCGGCTACAGCACATGGCCTTGGGTAACATCCAAGGGCCCTGGCTCCCCCTCACCCCACCACAGTTTCCCCAGGGGCAGAGTGAAGATAACTCAGCCGCCTGCCTGCCCCCATCTCCTTACCCTGCCTGACATCCAAGGAGCCACTCAGAATATTAATGATCCCACAATCCTGGAACTCCTCAATGCTCCGGGAAACAGGAAGCATTAGGGTACCTATAAGTTGGGTTCTGGCTGGCAGAAAAGAGTGAATTCCCCAAGTCAGGCTCTTAGCATTTAGGAGGTCATCAGCCCTTTGAGGATATGACAGGACAAAAAAAGCTTTGTACCATTTCCCCAGAAAAATGCACACACGCACACATATATTTTCGCATGACCGTGAGTCAGGGAGACCCACAGACACTTCCAGAAGCCCAGCTAAGAAGTTGAAGAATTGAAGTTGAAGAATACCTGCCCTAAATAATGATCAGCCCTCTCAGCGTTTGTGTTTGCAGTTTGTCAGCCAATGATCACACACATCAAAGTGAAGATTAACAGGGCACTTCGCTAGATGAGGTCAGGGCAGGGAATAAGGGTGTAAGACACAGTCCTGCAACTCAAACTGAAGACGCAGTGTTGAAGGAAATATAAGCTCCTAAGAAATAGTAGCCATAAAGTTGTGGATTAGGAGCTAAATCACATACATAGCCAGGCTCTTGGTACTCTGGATGGTCAGAAAAGAATGCTACGACTGAGGACTGTGGACATTACCAGACTATCTGTAGGCATGTGACGGGGGATTTAAATAGGATGACCATATAATTTATCATCCAACCTGGGACGCTGAGGAATGAAAGGGAGAGCTATTACCAATTATCCCACAACAAGAGATGTAGACTGGATCGACCCCAAGCAAACTGAAATGGATGGTCATGCATGCCTTAAAGGAAGGATGACTTTGAACAAAGAGTGATTTGGGTTTTGGAGGGTCTGGGTGAGGATGTAAAGGACACCAGCAGGAGTCTACAGCGAGGGTACAAGCAGGACTTCAGGGCATTGTGCTTGGTTATTAGTATGTTAGGAGGACAAGAGCTGGGATCTCACCATGCCTCCACCAAGCACTATCAGGAGGATCCTGGATTAATTGCTCAACTTTTCTGGCATTAATTTCTTCATCTCTTGAATGAGTATAATCCTCATAACACTGCCTCCCTTTCTGACTTGTGACAAGGCTCAAAAAGAAATTTTTTAAAGGATAATAAATAAGTTTCTTTGAAGCTCAGGGCAACTGCCTGAGATAGCTAGAGCCAGGATTATTCTTCCCATTGATCAGGTGGGAAAGTGGAAGCTCAGAGGGGTCCTGAGACTTGCTTGCCCACTAGAATAACCAGCACGTGGTCCCCTGGGCCCTGGTCCACAGACTCTGGCTTCCCACACCCAGTGGGCATTCAGGAGGAGAAGCCAAGAGAACAGACCCACCTCAAGGCAGCCACAGAGAGGCTGTAGAAGCCCTAGGCCAGGGTATCTCCCTGGAGATGCAGGAATCAGTTGTCAAGGCTAATGGCTCAACTAGTAAAAATGCTAACAAGCACTCTCCAGGCACCAGCAGGAAAGAACAAGTATGCTTCAGCATCTCATGGATGGCAGACACTGAGCTGGCACCCAATACAAATGACAGGAAATTCAAAGTTAAATCCCCATCTTTCATGGAGGGAGTCAGCAGATGCCAGAGTAGTGATGGGAGGTCCAAGAGGCAGGAACTCAGGGATACTCCAGGTCTCCCATGGCCTGACTCCTGTCACCCCAGCATGGGGGTGGCATGGGGAATGGGGGCTCAGAGGCTCAGTACTGATGGACAGGATGGCAGTTTCCAGATGTGGCCAAAGCATAAGTTTCTGAGAAGCTTAATCCTCTAAGAGTCCAGACTGTCCTCATAAGTGGTTTGAGGCTAATCTAGTCTCTTGACCTCCCCCCTTGCTCTGCCATCATGGAAGGGTAGTTCTGGGACATTTTCTTTCCCACACTTTAATTTATCTCAGGGTGTGTAAGTCCTGGCTTCTACAACTAGACAGTAAAGAGCCCTCAGCTCGCCAGGCCTCTCCTGCCTTGCTGTGAATCCTGAACACAGGTGCCACGGCTCTGAGTCTCAACAATCCTTTCTGTAGAATCAGCAAAATAACCTCTGCTTTTGCCATTCATTGGGTTTCTGGGAACATCACATAAGCAGCATCTTGGGAAAACAGTGTGGCAATGTAAGAGGCCCTCAGGTCACAAAACTTTGCTGCTGATGATTTTTTTTTTGGAAACTGAGAAAGGCATGTATAAATCACAGCGACAAGACCCTCATTTCTGCTGAAAGAATCCCCTTCTGTGAGGCCACAACTTATCATGCCCACGTTAAATCTTATTGTCCATACTTCGTATCCACTGAACACAGTACATCAGTAGTAGGAATCATCATTATCTTCACCATCACCATCACTTAAATAACAGACACCATACACTGAACATTTATGTCCCAGACAACATGCTAAACACTTCAGTCCTTTGAAGAGGAAACTAAGAAACAGATAGGCCTAGTGACTTGTACAGAGGAATTAGAGCGTGGCCTGGGGAAGGCCCAGCTAGAACAGAGGGGCAGCTGAATGCACAGAGAACACAAGACTTCACACATTTCTGTGTCACCTCTCAGAGCCAAGGACAGTAGTGTGGTCCTCCATTTGAGAGGCCACTTGGTATATGAAGTGAAGAAACCAGAATATGTCAGAAGCTCTGGATTTCAGACCTGCCTCAGACACTTTTAAGTCCTAAGTCATGAGCAAATCACTTTGCCATCCAGAGTCTGGGTTTCTGCCATGAAAGTGAAGACTGGGACTTCCCTGGTGGTCCAGTGACTGGGACTCCACACTCCCAATGCAGGGGGCCCAGGTTTGATTCCTGGATGGGGAACTAGGCCCCACATGCTGCAACTAAGACCTGACACAGCCAAATAAATAATATAAATATTAAAAAAAAAAAAAAAGAAAGTGAAGATCCTAATCTCTCTCTAACTAAACTATCTCAGGGGTTCCTCTGAATGAAGATAAAGTAATATGTGCAAAATGCTTCATAAACACTTGGGAAATAGTGATAGTTTTAATAACACTATTAGTAACAATAAAAATAAGAGCTAGCCTTTGTTGAATACTTGCCATGGGGCAAGCATTGATCAAAAAATATCTAATTTCATCCTAAAACCAACCTTAAGACATAATTAACCCTAATGGGTCCCATTAAACAAATGAGGAAACTGAGTCATAGAGGCATTAGGCAATTTGCATATGAATTATGACATAATGATAATTAGTATGACACTTGACACTGGGGCCAAAAATAGACGCCTGTTTGAATCATTAATGACACATTTCTGTTTCTGCAAATCATCTGCACATCTGTCCCAGTCTATTTTTCCAAATGAGTCACTTGAGCTGGCACATAGCAATGAATGGGAAGCTAAAGATGGGCCAGAGAGGACCAAGGAGAGACGGTGAAGCTGCTGATGGATTAGAATTGCTCTCGTCTCATTCTTTGTAGCAGGATCGGTGCTTTGCTTTCCCTTTGAAAAGCAAAAGTAGCCTAGATTTTCCAGCATGAGAATTTCTCCAGATTTCATCTCAGAGAGTGAAGAATTTGTTGCATAATTTGTTCAGTGCTCTAGGCCTGTTGTGACCTCCCTACTGAGACTTCAAACCACGAGGTGATAAGAGGGTCAGCCTGAGAAGAGACACACTTTTCTTTCTTCCTTCCTTTCTTTCCTTCCTTCCTTCCCTCTCCCTCCCACACACCCCATCTCAAATACATACACACATCTCCGCTATTCTTATAACTTCCAAAGGCAAAGGGGTTGGTCATTCACTGTCAGAAAATGGTAAAACCCCAAGGCTTCCTTTAAAGCCTATTTGAAGAGGCGGGGAATAAATAATGCTGGGTTAGAGGGCAAGGTGGAGAAGGCAATGGCACCCCACTCCAGTACTCTTGCCTGGAAAATCCCATGGATGGAGGAGCCTGGTAGGCTGCAGTCCATGGGGTCGCAAAGACTGAGCGACTTCACTTTCACTTTTCACTCTCATGCATTGGAGAAAGAAATGGCAACCCACTCCAGTGTTCTTGCCTGGAATCCAGGGACGGGGGAGACTGGTGGGCTGGTGTCTATGGGGCAGGACAGAGTCGGACACGACTGAAGCGACTTAGCAGCAGCAGCAGAGGGCAAAGTTCATATTGGTTACAGGTACAGACTCATCTCACTGGCCTTAGGCCAGACAAATGTGAGGAAATGTGATAGATTATGGTTGAAGAATGTGATTTCTAGTACCTGAGCTGATGACACATAGCTAGACTCATCCCCAATTTGAGAGTGGACCAATTTTATTGGTCACCTCCAGAGCAGCAGGCTTGGTCCCAAAGATCCTGGATCCCCCATGCTGACCACTCAGCCTTTAAAATGAGCCTAAAGATAGGAAGCCATGAAAGTTTAATCTGACTCATTTGTGGAGAAGAAATCCTATGAGGCATATTTGGGGCTTCCTATACACATGTTGATTCAACAGCTGAGACCCGTCTAAAGTCCTACATGATCTGGCCTTACCACAAAGAGTTTCCTCAGATGCTTTAAAGTTTGCATAGCACTTTCACATTTGCTGTGTCATGTAAGGTAGAGGGAGCAGGAATTTTGGAAACTAGAGGCTTGGAGAGGTGATCATCCAGTCACTTGGCTATTCAGAGGAAAACTGGGGTAAAACCCAGGTCACCCAGTTCTAGGTATTCAGCTTCCCAGGTATTTTATTCCCTGGCCTCACAAAGGAATTACAAAGCAACACTGAGGCATGGCCCAAAACATCTCAAGGCTGGCTCCTAGTCCCGGGTCTTCCCCTGACTCACCAGGGAGGGCACACCAGTCTCTTCCTTCACGGGTCTCCTTCAGTTTCTGCATCTGAAGGTGTGTGTCTGAGGGGCAGTGATTCTCACAGTGGTGGTCCTGATAGGGGTATGGGATGGAGGACAGCACAGAGATTTCCTATGAAGATCGACTTTGATCCACTCTTACTGTTGGCCAAAAGCAATGGGTGAAGCAGTTTTCAGGAAGAATTTCATTTTAGTAGGAACACTGTTCTCCAACAGTTATGCCTGCTCCAGGCAAAGGAGTAGAGAGGTGTTTAGGATTGATGCTACTCTAAGACCTCATCCCATGTAAGTTTCTCATGTTCTGGGCTTTCAATTCAGCAGGAAAAGCCAACAAATGAAAAACATGAAGCGCAACTTCAGAGTTCACTGGTCACCACCTGGCTTTTTGTTGCAGGTGCGGTTTGAAGGCTTGACAGGAAATGTGCAATTTAATGAGAAAGGACGGCGGACCAACTACACCCTCCACGTGATCGAAATGAAGCATGATGGCATCCGAAAGGTAAATCTCCTTTGCTTCCATTGCACAGGGATGAGAGGGCTGACCGGCTCAGGCCGGAGCTGAGGGCCTGGGGAGTCCTGGACTGGATCTCTTAGAAGAGAAGCAGGCAGTGAGGATTCTAATCTGGGCTCTATGCTAGCCAGCGAGGATTCTGGGCAAGTCAGTTGTTCCTCTGAGAATTGATTTGCTGCAAAATGGAGATTAAAAAAAAAAATCTCTACCTTTGCCTTGGGGTGCTTGCAAAGATCCAAGGGATGGGAAAATATTTTGAAAAAATGAAGTAATAGATGTGTATAAAATGTCACTACTGTTCCTGAGGGGTTTCAAGTAAGAACTTGAGAATGATGGTTTATTGAGGAAGTTAACCATCTTTTCCTAATCCACACTTGGTCGTATTCTCTCTCTCTCTCTCTCTCTCTCTCACACACACACACACACACACACTTACTAAACATTTTAGAACAACGTTCAAATTCTTGGAGAAAACATTCAGAATTCTACCAGACTCTGCATTCTGGTCTTGGCCAATTTCTCTGACCTTGATCCCTGAAACTCACTTTCTTCATCCTTCCACTCCAGTCATTCCAACCAACGTTCACTTTCAGGAAAATATCATGTTCTTTCTCACCCCCAGCCTTCAAATGTGTTCCCTCTGCCTAGGACTCTTCTATCCCATCCCCCTATTCTAGCCTGACTTCAAGAGTCAGGGTAAATGTTGCTCCCCAGGAAAGCCTTCCCTGGGCTTCCTTGTTACGCCTGAAGGCCACCTCTTATTTCCTGTCCCTGGCCTTCACCACATCCCTAGTTCCTTGGGGTGGCACAGTGTGGTAAGTAAGAGGCTGTGCACACATACTATGAAGCTGGGAGAGTGTCAGAGCATTAGCCCCAGAATCCTGGGATTCCATCCTGGCGTCACCACTTACCAGCCTGTGACTCTGGACAAGTAAATCAGGTTCTTTGTGCCCTAAGTGGGGATTAAATGATCTAACGGGTGCAGAAGTTCTGAGGGCTGGGCCTGGCACACTGCAGACTAGGTCTTAGTCTTTCAAACTTGATACTCTCTATGCCTGTGCTGTCAAATACAGTTGCCACTAGCCATGGTTGGCTATTTCATTTTAATTCTCAATAATGAAAATTTACAGTTGCACTAGCCACACTTCAAGTGCTCAATAGCCACAGGCAGCTAGAGGCTGCCACACTAGATAGCACGGATGTTGATCATGCCCATCGTCACTGCAGGGTCTACCAGACAGTGATGTTCGTGTTCTCTATTCCCAGACTGTGGGCTTCACGGCACTCTGGGTGGCATGGTGAGAAACGCTGGCAGACTGGTTACAAGTTGGGGCACTGAAGGCAGACACACCAGGAGTTAAGTCTCTGCCTTACTCTCTACTACACACATGACCTTGAACAGCTGAGCCTCCTAGAACCTCAGTGACATCATCTCCAAATGGGGAATAATGCCCTTTATCTCACAGGACTTCCATCAACAGTGAAACAATGTCTGCTACCCCCTTGCCTGTGTGAAGGGGTTCCCCAAAGCAGCCCCTGGCATGGATTGGGCATTCAACCCATGTTTTGTTTGTTCAACTGCCTTCTTTAGGCCACAAGGATTTTTATATCGGCCTTGACTATGAGTGAGTCAGGCTGTGCAAGCCCATGGAATGGGTAAATCAGCAAACTGAAATAACAGAGTAACTTTAAAATCCACGAGCAAATGGTTGTGCTTTATTTTTCAGGTCTCGGGGCTGTTTTTCAACTTACTTTCCAATGACTAAATCCTTTCTTTGAATGTGGGTTTAGGCAGCCTTTGGTTACAGGGAATCTGACTTTCAGAAAATCAATTCCTCCACATCTGTGGCTTCAGGTCTTTTACTCAATCAGCCTCCTAACAAAATAATTTCTCAGAGTCACGGGCAACCTTGTTGTGCTGGTTTCCGTGAACAGTGCATGGCCTTACCTGACATATGTAATAAAAAGGGACTGCTGCTATTTAACTGGGAGCCTTGGGGACTCTCTCCTGATCCTTAGGCACGTATCCTGGCCACTGACTGATATGCCAACACACACTCTAGGTGTCTGGGTCCAATTTGACATTCTACTGAAATGTGTGTGGTCTCTGGGCATACATTCATCCCACACTTCGGAGCTTCAAATGCCAGAATGTGCAGTGGCTCCAACTAAATCTAAAGCCTTGTGAAATGCCATTCAGAGATTCCACTTCGCCATGGGGTACTGATTCAAATAGGGATCTCTATTCAAATAAAATGGCTTGTCAAATTCAAGTAGGATCACAAATTCTTAAAGTGGCTGCCAAGAGAGAAGGGCAGGAAAATTCTTGAAGGTCTTTCATCAAGGGACCATCATTAATGATGTAACCATCTTTTCTCATCATCTTTGGTCCTGTAGCTATGTTTTTTCTTAAAAAGGACAAGTCTCAACTTGAATTCAGTCACCCCTGCCCTGTCTCAAATTTTTCATTCCCAGTTATGACCCAAATGTAACTGGAAAGGAAGGACCAGATAGTAAAGAAAGTGACACAAAGTCCTCCCTATGTCAAAATTAATTAAAAGTCCTGAAGCATTCACAGCCCTCCAGTCCAGACATCCTTTGGAAGTTTTTTCCTTAAATCTTTGCTACCCAACTTTAGACATACTGGGGGTGGTTTAGTCACTAAGTCGTGTCTGACTCTGTGACCTTTACCACCAGGGAAGCTCCTTAGACATACTGAGTTCTGTTCTATTCAATCCAACCACTTCTCTCCATTTCCACTGCTGACTCCAGAACTCAAGCCACCTTCTACACCTGCCTAGACTCACACAGGAGCCTCCTTACTGGTCACTAGTCCTGCTGGCCAGGTTCTTGTCCCTCTACAAGGCTGTTTTTCAACACAAAACCTGATCATCTTCAGGTTATATCAGGTTATATTGCTTCTCTGCTTAAAGCCTTTGACTGGTTTCCTACTGCAGGGGCTTCTGGTAGCTCAGACAGTAAAGAATCTGCCTGCAAGGCAGGAGACCCGGGTTCAATCCCTGGGTTAGAAAGATCCCCTAGAGAAGGGCATGGTAACCCACTCCAGTATTCTTTCCTGGAGAATTTCATGGACAGAGGAGGCTGGTGGGCTACAGTCCGTGGGGTCACAAAGAGTCAGACACGACTGAGCAACTAATACACCACTGCAGGTGAAAGGTAACAGAACTCCTTACTGTGGCCTTCAGACCCAGATACTGCAGCCCTCTGAACTCTTGCTCCTCTTGTTCTAGCTCAGAACTCCACAGCTACCCTGGAATGTCTGCTCCTTTACCCGACATTCGCCATCACTGTAGTTTGATGTCCAGCATCTCTCCTTGTCATTCAAGTCTGGCCCAGCTGAAGTCACTCTGGAAAGGCCGTTCCTGACCAAAATATCTAAAGTGACCCTCATCCGCTGAGCACAATCTCATTATCCTAATTTTTCATAGTGCTTCCCCTATCTGAGATATTCTTGTTGGTTTACTGATCTCTACTGGGGTTGGTAAACCAGCCTGCAGGCCAAATCCAGCCAACTGCCTATTTGTTTACAGCCCATGAGCTAATGATTTTTACATTTTTAAATGGTTGAAGTAAATCAAAAGATGAATACTTCATGATATGTGAAAATTACATGAAATTAAAATTTCAGGGTCCATAAATAAAGTTGTGGGTTGGTTTGTTTTTTTTTTTTTGGAATACAGCCAAACTCATTTGTTTCAGTATTGGCTATGGCTGTTTCTGCATTGTGACAACAGAGATGAGTAGTTGCTACAGAGACTGTTTCACCCACAAAGCCTAAAGTATTTACTGTCTGGTGCTTTAAAGGTGAAGTCTGACAACCCCTGGTCTGAATATGTATTGTCTTTCTTCCCCTCTTCTCCACCTCCTCCCACTAAAATGTCAGCTCTCGAAACACAGGGACATGGTTGTGTTATTTATTATATCCTCAGTGCCAATAATATATTGATGCATAGTAAGCACTTGCAAATAAGTGGTTGTTCATTAAATGAGCGGGCAGCATATTGAATGTTGCTTGGCAACCAGGAAGCATACTACTCTGGCCCATTTTTCCATAGATCTGCCAGCAAGTAAGGAAAAAAATGCTGATAAATTTAATGAAATAACACCTCAAGCAGAACTCAGATAAAGTCACATGCAAACTTAACAAAGTTCAAATTCTTTAATTAAGTTAGCTAAGGTGCAATAACAGATAAACTCTAAAAACTCAGGTGTTTAATGCAACAGAGGTCTAATTCTTATTCACCCAGTGATCAGTTTGGGGAGCTGGGGACTCCGGTTAAGACTCAGGCTTATGGAGGCTCCATTGTCTGTTTGGGTCTTCCTGCCTATCAATAGCCAGCTAACAAGTGAGGAAGAAAAATATCAGAAACTGTGCTGGGGACTTGGGGGAGTCAGGTTAGGGGAGAAATGCATTACTTCTGTGTTCCACTGGCCAGCCCAATCTCCTGGCCCATCTAGACACATGGCAGGCTGGGAATTGCAATGGCAGTCTAAGTAACTACTTCCCACCATACCTGTAGGCTATGAAAAGTGAACAAGAATCCTTGCTGGTCATCAGGTTGTCTCTGCCACAATAGGCAACTTCCTTTTTAGAACTTTATCATAATGGATCTCATTTTTGGAGGCTAGGAGTTGTGGCTTCAGAGGCAGCTTAGAGCTACAAATGACACAACTACAAATGTGTCAATGTGATTTGATGACTGTGTAAGGTAGATCTATTGTATATACTGTTCAATGATCATCTTTTTAGGCTGTATTTACTTTAAAAGATCTCATCTATCATCTCATGACAGACTCATTTCTATATTCAAAGAATCTTTAGAGGTAGATGGAACACAGGAGATCAAAAATTCTAACTGGCTCCAGGAGACCTATCATGCTCAGAATTGTTTAAATCTTCTCTTGAACAGTGGGGCCCAATTTTTACCAAACTACTAACTCTGATTTACTTTGAGACAAAATCAAAGTTCCTCCATACTGTTAGTAGAGAATCAAAGGGCTATATAATAATCCAGCCCATTTCTCTAAGAAAAAGAAATTTGCTCTCATCTCTGAAGTGCAATGTCTCTTCAAAAAACTTTTCCAGTTCTTTTTTCATCAAAATGTGGAACTAGATTTCTTAGCCTCCTAGCTGACATGGGGGGCAAAGCTGGGTTTTGGCATCACCCTGCTCTTCTGACTGGTAATATTTTTTTTATTTCCCTACAAAAGGGTTAGGAATAAAATAAGCTTGCTTATAACATTTACGTGTTCCTCTGGCTTTTGATATAAGCCAACCTAAACAATAATTTTTATAGATACCAATTTAACATTAGTGCTAGGATACTAACTCTGAAGGATCCTTACCCTTTACTTCTCTTTCTAAGCCATATAAATCTTGTCTACACAGATTTAGCTTGCTTTTCCCCTCTCTCTTTAATCAAAACAGCTTGTGATTTTAGAGTGGTGTTTTGTGGGGTTTTGCACCATTTATCCTAGGACATGCTGCATATCAGAAGGGTTACGTTGTCAAATGAGTTTGAGAAATGTTCCATAATATCTACTTCTTTTGGAAACTGGCAACATTCAATAGCAAAATGAAACTGAAATGTTCTATAGCACAGAAGCCTGTTAGCCTTCAACTAGCGTTACCCTACTGAATATCATCTTTTAGTTTAATGACAATACGAACCACACACTATGATTATTGTTATCAACGAATTAACTCATTTGGTTCTCACAGCTGCCCTGTGAGACAGGTACTCTTGTTGTATTCCCTCTACGGGGCAGAGACTGAGGCCCATTGATGTCAGGTAACTGGCCCAAGTCATACAGTTAGTAATTAGGAAAGTCTATCTTTTAAACCAGGTCTATCTGATGCCAAAGACCAATCTCTAGACCATCAAGTCCCCACTTTTAAAGATAATTCCCATGAAGGGACTTCCCTGGTGGTCCAGTGGCTAAGACTTGGTGCTCCCAAAGCAGGGGGCCTCTGTTTCAACCCTGGTCAGGAAACTAGATCCCACATGCCTCAACTAAGAGTTCCCAAGACCCGGTACAGTCAAATAAGTAAGATAATTCTTTTTTTTTAATATTTGAAAAACTCTATCAAAACTCAATAGGATTTAGAGAACTTAGTTGCATGTCAAAGGAGGCAGCTACCTTGATACTGATGGTATAATTGATGGCTATAGAGATTAGTAAGAACAGCTAAGCCGGTGACAAATCATGAAGAGGGTAGAAGGAGGAAAGGAAAAGAGGGAGGGAAGGAAGAAAAATGAGGAGGAAGTGGGGAGGAAAGGGCATGAAGACACCATAGCATCATCTACAGGAGGAAAAAATGGTGATTAAATTTGCTAGATCATCTCCCAGCTTTGTACTGATTATATTAAACAATACTACTTCTGAGGTCCATGACCTGGCTTCTATGCTTTGCCACTCATCTGCTATATAAACTTCATAAGTTTGATCATCTGACCTCCCTAAACCTCAATTTTCTCATCTATAAAACAGGGGAAATAATTCCAGCCTGTCTGTGTTATTTGAATAGTGTGAGGAGCAAAAATGTTAAGTATTGGGTAAGTAGTTTGGAAATTATTTTTCTAAACTTGCACCACAATATACTACAATAATGATTTGAAACATTTATTTCTCAATTAAAGGTCTCCTTGTAAAAATGAACTCCTAAGGGGAATCCCAAAGTGTGAACTTGATTAAAAGCAGAGCTGACGGTTGAATCAGGGATGAAGAATCCATAGCTTCCTCCATCTTCCCTGACCCCTTGCCCACATCCCGTGGAAGTGGCAAAGGGGCTTCACAGATGCCCTAGGGCCCTGTGAAGCACAGGCCTAGCAAAGTAGGGGAGATGAGGTTGCACTGTGGTCTTGAGCAGATCCCCTAGTGCCTGAGCCTCTGTTTCCCTCTCTATAAAAGGAAGAGGTTAGAAGAAATGATTCTTTAGGCCTCTTCCAGCTCTGATATTTTTGAAAATCTAAGTTTCTAGTTCTTGTCTTTAGAGAGAAATGTCTCCCTCCAGGCTAACTTAAAGTGCCCCCACATGAGCAGCATGGTACCCATGCCTGCACAAGGGCAAATCCTGACCGTGTTCTGAGAGACAGCCTCCCACCCACCCTCACACCTCCAAACTGTCTCAGCATGAACAGGATCCACTGTCTCCATGTTGGATCCACTCATTCTCTCAACAAACCTTCTTCCCTGAGCTGCTTCTCTGTAGAACAATCGGCAGCCTGGGATGAACAGACCTCTAGCTTTGTTCCCGAGGAGGGCCATGGAGAGACAGGGACAGATGTACCAACAGCTAGACCATGGGGCCAGTGGGAACCAACACGAGGCTCTCAGGATCAGCTGGCAGCCTAGCGGAGCATGGACGCACACAGCCCTGTGGCCAGCCTGCCCTGCTCCAATCCTGGCTCCACAACTCTCCTGCAGCCTTGGCAAAGTTATTCCACTTCCCCGCATCTCAGTTTCTTCACATTTAAAATGGGAGTGATAATTAATTACCCACTTCATAGGTTTTTGGGAGGATGAGAGAAGTTAAAACATTAAAAAAAAACACTTATTAATATTTATTTTAATTTGTTTGGCTGCACTGGGTCTTAGCTGCAGCACACAGGTTCTTTAGTTGTGCATGTGAGTTCTTAGTTGCAGCATGTGGGATCTAGTTTCCTGACCAAGGATCAAGGCTGGGACCCTGCAATTGGAGTTTGGAGTCTTAGCCACTGGACCACCAGGGAAGTCCCTAAAAAAATACTTAGAAGAGTGCCTAAAATACAATAAGCACCCAAATACTGTTAAGTAATATGCTTTCCAGCCCAGGGCTAAGTCCCCTCTAGGCAAGAACAGCATCATGGTGAAAAGCTGCCCCTGGAGACAGATGACCAGGGTTCCTGGCTGGCCTCAGCCACTTAGCTGCATCACCACCCTCACCATGCAGGTTAACAAACTCCTTTAAGCCAGATGCAGTGGCACAAAACCTATCATACACAGCCTCTGACAGAGCAAAGACATGATCAGTGTTGGCAATTAATACTGTTGCTGTTAACAGCAGGGAGATTGAAGGGAGAACTATTTATTTCTAGCTGAGGGGACTGGGAGAAACATCAAGGTGAAGATGACCTTTGAGTGGACGGTTGGCATGTGCCTCGGATTCCGTGAATCTGGACTGACTTTGGAGAACTGCTCTTCCTTCTCCACTAGTCCTTCAGTTCTCCTTCCTGTTTGCATTTTACAACTGCAGCCAGCAGAACAACCACAAAACACAGTGGTCTAAACTCAATAGAGACAGAGGTAGAGATAGGGTGTGTGTGTGTGTGTGTGTGTGTGTTAGCCATGCCATTCTGTTCTTCCCAAACCTTCCATGACTTCCTGTTGCCTTCAGGATAGGCCTACACCATTTAGCTTGGCCTGCAAAGCCCTCTGCTACCTAGACCCAGGCACCCACTTTCCTCTGGGGCTAACGCTATCCTCCACCCAGGACCCACTGAACTTACACATCCGGGCAGATTCCTGCGTCTACATCTTGGCTCATCATTTCTCTGACCTGACGGATTTGGACTCAACCTGTCCATCCCTTGTGACTTCCGCCTTGCCTCCTCCAGCTACCTTCTTCCCAGCATAGGTTTCATACTTGGCTCCTGCTTCTCCAAACTCCTTGGGCTCAAGCTACCTGAGTCACTCGCGGTCACTTCTGGGGCCACATGCGTGTGTGTGTCATGTCTTCCTGAACAGAGTAGAGAGACTGTCAGAGCAATGACTGTCTCTGAGACTTCTGTATATCTTTCTCAACTCTGCCACACAATACCACCAACATCTTAGCTCAGAGTCTTATGCACAATAGGGATCCTATAAATATTTGCTGAAAAACCTTGGAAAATGAGTCAGTATAAATAAGTACTAACTAATCTTTAAAAAAAATAATGTTGTCAACCAGTATTTGAAGGCACAACTGTATGCTCAGTATTATAATAGTTTAAAAATTGGAAATAAGAGAAATAAATAAACAATAAAATAACCATCACCTAGCAAGTTGAATCTAGATGGGAAAATATATTTAACCTAAAAAGAAAGCAAAAAAAGAAAGCTTTAAATCCTATGATTGCAACTATAGTTCAGAATGAGCTAAGGAAGAGAAGGATTACTAGGCATGGAACAAAGAGGAGTTTAACCTTGTGAACAAGGCAGGGAATTAAATCTCTATGACCCTGACTTACATTGGCAAAACAATTTGCCACATAAACAGTTAAAACCTCACGCCTCAAAAGAAGCAATTTTCAGGCTTCCCCATCATGATGAGGATTTTCATGGGGTGGGGCTGGGAAGACCAGACCTTGAGAGCATCTTGTCTCTTGCTGTTTATATCTAGCATACTTTAAAGTCTGGTGTGTCCAGCATTGCTGGTGTGACACTCAGCTCCTTGATTCCCTATCTGGTGTTGGCTAGAGGGTGTAGAGTGGGACATTCCTGAGAATCCTGGTTCACCCTATGTCACCACACCCCTCTCCTTAACAGATTGGCTACTGGAATGAAGATGACAAATTCGTCCCTGCAGCCACAGATGCTCAAGCCGGGGGGGATAACTCAAGTGTCCAGAATAGAACATACATCGTCACCACAATCCTAGTGAGTACTCAGTCCTTCATGGAGGTTACCTGGGATGTGAGCCAGGCCAATACAAAGGCTTCCCCAAGAGTGAAAGCTGGTCATTCTTCTGGCCAAAATTGTGCAGTAGGTAGAAAGAGGGAGTTAAAAATTATCCTGAAATTCAGAGGGATTTTTGCTCTCTGACTCTGCCATGATTTCACTTTGTGCCCTTGGATAAGTCAATCACCCTCCTATGAGCCACAGTTTTCCTGTCTATAAAACGTAAGAGACTAAATTGTGGTGCTTTTGACTACTCTTCCTCAGTAGAAGTCATTTTCAAAGAAAGCCCCTAATGTACATCACCTAGAGGGGATATAAGTGAAGCTGCTGTGATTTGCAGTGGTTGATCATGAGAAACTTGGAACCTATTTAGGGTCTACTTCCTCACCGTCACACCCCCAGATGTACCTTCAGAGAAACACAAGAGCTCCTGAAACATCACTTGAAAAGCTATGCACGACATCTCAATGAAACATTCTTATTTTAACAGTTTTCTTCCTTAACCCAGGAAGTTTTGTAATGGGGGGAGCAGAAATGCAGGAAGTGGGTTTAGGGGCTAGAGAGACTCCCCCAAAGTTAACCAATGTTAACTCCTCTGCCGTGCCAAAGGCCTCCCTCTCCAAGAGTGAACCCCAAACCCACATTCTCTGTCTCCCATTTCTCCACCAGGAAGATCCTTATGTGATGCTCAAGAAGAATGCCAACCAGTTTGAAGGCAATGACCGCTACGAGGGCTACTGTGTGGAGCTGGCGGCAGAGATTGCCAAGCATGTGGGATATTCCTACCGTCTCGAGATCGTCAGCGATGGAAAATATGGAGCCCGTGACCCTGACACAAAGGCTTGGAATGGCATGGTGGGAGAGCTGGTCTATGGAGTAAGTCCCCCATAGGGTAGGGAATTAGAGGCAGAGACAGATGGTTTGACAGGAAATTTTGGTGGTTAGATGACCCTACCCATAGATGCCTATTAGACCCTAGAGTTTAGTATTGTTGCTGCTAGAAAGATGAAGAGTCCAAAATCCAATGTCTTAAGACATTTTTTGCTCAGGTTCCTGGTCCCAGCTCCTTCAGCCAGACTCAGTTCAGTCCTGTGACTTCAGTTGATCATCATCCAATACAGGTGATAGTTTAGCTTTAAGGTTAGTTTTCCCAAGGCAGACTGCTGAGTGGTCACTTTCCTGTTCAGTCACTAAGACTCCCTCAAAATAAATTTCTTCCCTGGATAGATGTGCCCTGGATACAATCAAACTTTCTAGTCACTTGCCCTTTCTGGCACCTTCTATTTCAGCCAAACCACCCCAAGTCACTCTGTTCTCTAGGGTGCCCGCTTCCATTTTGCCACTCTAAAATCTTACCCTTCCCCCCAAACCTGTATCACATACTGTGTTTCCCAAGGTGTCATTCTCTCCATAAAAGGTATGGGGAGAACCCTTTTTAACTATTCTTACCTTCACTGTAGGATTTAGTTTCTGCTTCTATTATGGCTTACCTTGCCTTGGACACTTGTTATCTGTGAATAGGGATTGGTCTACTCCATTCACTACACTTGAAATAAGACCACACACAATTGCTATAACACCTTCAATAAACTGAAGCATTTTGGAGAAGTCACTGAATGCCCTGAATTGTCTTAACTATTTCAGGAACCATTGAGAACTAAAAGATCTGATCCCTGTCCCCAAGGAACTTAGCATTTTCTGATGTAGAAAAGACAATGAGGGAGAATGGTAATTTAGCAAAGAATCGAGGGCCATGCAAAAGGCTAGCATGCGGTAGTCTAGCCCACAAGAAAGATGTGTAGCCTGAAAAGTGGCCATATTCAGGTACAGAGGAAGGCAGCCTACAACTATAAGATGGTGATAGAAATAAGTTGTGAAAGAAGAATGAGAAAACACTGATGATTATTAGTAGAGGGCTTCAGTTGAGTAGTCAGTGACAAGACTGAGTAAGAAATGATAAGGCAAAGGGTGTGGATTGACTCAGCAGGCACCAGAAGATCATGACGATACTCAAGGAGAGAAACAACAAAAGGCAATAGAAGAAGAATCCTGCTGCCATGCGCAGGAAAGGCACCACCACAGCTTCATCATATAAATCAAAGACTCCTGCCTAGGGCTTTGAACAGAAGCAAATGCTGAGCCCCAGTATGGTAAGAAGTTCTGGTCAGGATAAAGCAACCATTTAGGAGCTTTTAAAATCTCATTGTCTCAGATCGAGGAAATAAGAGTCATGATGGCCATAAGAGCCATAAAAAGGGAATTCAAAGAAGAAAGAGATAGAATAAAGAAAATTCTTTCTAAGAAGGTGGCTTTTGATATGACCTGGGAGGATGGTTAATGAGTTAAGAAGGGGGTTGTGCTTCTACCTTCTCTCTCATCTGCTGCCTCTCGCTTTTGGAAAGTGTCATCGATAAAAGATAGAAGATCTAGATGGTTAATGCTGCTTTGGGAAGCTGGTTTCCATGGGAACCTCCACCAAGTTCTTAAGGTCATCCCCATGGCAACTGCTGTGAACTTTTCACCTCCACCAGAATTCATCTTCACCTTCACCCAATGTAATCTGGTTCCTTTAGTAAAAGGCCCAAGATCTGGGCAGAACAACAGTATGATTATCCTGAGGGAAAGCCCCCCAATACACAGCCATCAGCCATGGGTCACTGGGTCATCAGTGACAGAAATCACCTCTGGGTGCCTCAGCTGCCAGTCTTTCTTGTTCCCTCACCTCCACCAGGCCTGTCCCTCTGCCCAGTAACAGCTGTATTCTGAAGACTCTATGATGGGCCCAAATGGATGCCCTCTCTTGAGGGCATTTTCAGTTTGGCTTTCCTTGTTTGTCCCATCTAAGAAAGAATAGAGGGGTCTGAGGAGGCATCTCTAGCCACAAATGACCAGCAAGGCCAGGAAAAAATTTACTTGGAGGGCTCCAGATTTCTTCTTTCTGTGCCTCTCAAATAAGCCAAGTCAATCAGGGCGTCTCATCTTCCGTTTGCTCACTCTTGCTCTTATCCACCAAGGTAATTATAGCATTTCAGCACATCGTTTATGCTGGGCACTGTGCTAAATACTTTACCCACGTTGCTTCACTTTCTCCTCATAACAACCCCAGAAGGTGGGTATGATTCCTCTCCACATTTGATCAACGAGGACACTGAAGCCAGGGAGATTAGGCCATTGGGCAAAGGACACAAAGTGATGAGAATAGCCTCAGTGCATTCTCAAATGCCATAGGCTACAAATGAAGGCCCCGCTTATTGCATAGGCATGGCTGTGTGCCTGGGCTGCCATGACTTTCTGGCCTGTTCTTTGTCTTAATGAAGCAGAAATAGAGTGAACTTTGGACACACACACACACAGATCCAGATTTGAATTCTGATTCTGCCTGCTCACTAGCAACATGACTCCTGCGAGCCACTGATCTCCTCCCAGGGTTCCCCTGAGTTCTCCGTCCCAGGGCTGGGTGGGGAGTATGACCCTCCACAGTGCCTGGCTCAGAGTGGCTCTCCATCCCTGATGGTTTTCTCCCATTTTTGCTTCTACCTACTGCATCAACACTGTTTGCTGTTTTCCCAAGATTGTTTCCAGACATTTGGTTTGGGGATCTCCTAGGTCAGTGGTTCTCTAGGTCTGGACCAGCAGCAGCAACATCACCTGGGAACTTGCTAGAAATACAAATTCTCAGATCTCCCCAGACCCAATGATCTAGAAAGTCTGCCATCTGTGGTTTAAAAAACACCAAGGTGCTTCTGATGTCTGCACACTCAAGTTTGAGAATCACTGTCTCAAGAGGTCAGTTTCAGAAAATAATTTTGAGTACCTGTGAGATGCCCACGGTTCACGGTGCTCTCACGTATTTGAATTCTTTTGACTCTCACAAAACACTGCTGTCCAGTGGATAAAGCAAAATTCATTATGACTCTTTTCTAAAGAGGAAACTGATATTCATAAGGACAACTGTCTCACTCGAGGGCACATGGTCAGTGAGTCACAAAGCCAAGAAGTCAGGTCTACTTTCCCAGATAAGCCTTGCCCATAAGTGGTCCTGCAAAGGTCCAGTGACTTCCTCAGGTGCTGGAAATCAACTCCTAAGACCTTTCAGTCAACATCAAACAAGCTAAAACTTGTTGTTCAAAACTCGTGCTACTTTGCACAAACCACCTTCTCTCTCTGGACCTGGGCTCCTATCTGCAAAATGATGTCCCTGCATTTCCCACTGTGTGTGTATCCTATGCATATGGGTGCCTTCTGATGCTTGGGGCTCAATGGACAAGGAATTTTGGAAATACTAAATCTGCTTACCCCTCTTAGAAATTCTCAGTGCACAATAGTCTGCTAAAGGTTCTGAGAAGTTCTGCCAGTTTAAATTCATGTTAATTTTTATGTTATAGTTAGTTACATCCTTCCACAAATAATGTTACATGGAACAAATCTTGGAACTGCTAAGTTAAATAAGAACTAAGATGATTGGTTTTGTGATTTTTTTTTTCCCAAGTCACAGTCCCTTTTATTAACTCACATCAGGAGGCATCAGACAAATCCATTCAATTCCCTTTACCATCTTTGAAGACAAGTCTTCACCCACTTCCCTCTTGGGTAACTTGTAGTTATTCCCTCTGAGTCATTTCTATGACTTTTCTCCCTTATTCCTTTTCTACCTATGAGGGAAAAGGAGATACTATCTCCCTGGCAATGGCTTGTAAGTGTTTGTAAAAAGTATCAAGATTTAGGCAGTAGGTGTTAGCGGGGAAAAAAACAGAACTGCTGAGACACATACTCAATCCCACATTGCTTTACAGAAAGTTTCTTTCCGTAAGTGAGAAATTTAAGTCATTCTAAAGCCAGGCTTTTTATTCCACTTAAAATGCCTTCTCAAAAATCTCATCCAATGAGAGTAACCAGAGGAAACCCCTCCTGAGCAATACCAGCCGGCAGCTGGGTGTGGCTGGGGTCTGGACAGCATCTGTCTGCAGCTTCACATCTGGACTGTTGCACGGCATCATAAGAGAAAGCCACCTGCCTTGAACAGACTTGCACAGACATGCCTGTCATTTCAAAAATGAATGTCATGGCATCCCTCCATGGAACTGCGTTAAATTTCCAGGATCGCTTAATCTCAGGCCAGGAAAGCAGTGGATTTTTAGAGCATAGATGGCAGTGCTCCTGCCATTAAGCAGAGAGAGAAAAGACAGAACAGCAAGGCTGGTGCTGTATGCCCAAAGATGAACATTTCTTGCAACTATTTTATGTTTATCTACACAAATTTTAAAAACTGAATTATTTGTGCACTTCTTAGCAGTCTTCCTGGAAAAAAAAATAGTTGTGATACTACTTTATTCTCTCTGCCAGATTTTCCTCACATGATTCTCTCCTCTGGGAATGTATTCTGTATCCGAGCAACCCATTGAAATCCTACTCCCTCTTCAATGTCAATATATACGTTACCTCTTCGAGAATGCAGTCCCTGACCTCCCCAGACAGGCACTTTGTAACCCTTAGATACAAAACGTATCTCATGGTATCTAGCACTTAGCCAATCTACCCTGTAGTTTGGGAAACTACCGTGTGTGTGTGTGTGTGTGTGTGTGTGTGTGTGTACCAACTTTTACTAGTCGTAGAGATGACAGTTTTCTTTTTAGTCTAGGGCTTGCATACGAGTGCCCAATAAATATTTATTGAGTTGAACTTGCCTTCACTAATCTATCTTGTTAGCCAGGACTGTCTTGGTTGCAGGTAAAAGTATCCCAACCCCAACTGGTTTAGGCAAGCAGAAGGACTGGTTCATGTTCCTAGAGACAAACAAAAGAGTATTTTGATGCATGTTTCTACCATGTTCCTAGAGATAGCAGGATAAGCTATGAATTAAGGGTCACCCAAGTTATTTCATCATGAATCATCTCTCACTCTGACTTTCAAGGCTCATGCTCATTAAAGAGACTTGGGTCTTATGCCATCCTTGAATGAGCCACTGTGGCCAGGGGAGTGGAGTACACTAGTGGCCAGATCTGGGGGATGTGCTTCACCTTAGATTAAGGGTTATCAGCCCCACTTGAACTGGAGGACAGACAGTGGAGAAGGAGTAGTTGTTTCAGGGAAGAAGGCATGATTGCTGGGTAGACAAAAAAAAAAAAAAAGACATTACAACAGCCCCCTTCCTTCCATAAGGTGAGGAAGTCACCCCTAACAATTTGAACTGTCAAAGAACGGGATAATCTCTCCTGTGAGATATTGAGCTGATCAGCCATTTATCATAAATATTTTACAGAGGCTAGGAGGAGTTGCATTTCTGAGGTTCTTTCTCTCACATCCTTTAAGATACAAAAGAATATTCAGAGTGAAGAGGAAAATGAGGGAACAGAGAGCTGATGAACTCAAGTGCCTGTTTTCTTCTCTCCACTATATTTTTTGCAGAGAGCAGATGTGGCCGTTGCCCCTTTAACGATCACCTTGGTCCGGGAAGAGGTGATAGATTTCTCCAAGCCGTTTATGAGTCTGGGGATTTCCATCATGATAAAAAAGCCGCAGAAGTCCAAACCGGGGGTCTTTTCCTTCCTGGATCCTTTGGCTTATGAGATCTGGATGTGCATTGTATTCGCCTACATTGGAGTGAGCGTCGTTCTCTTCCTGGTCAGCCGCTTCAGCCCCTACGAATGGCACAGCGAGGAGTTTGAGGAAGGGCGAGACCAGACCCCCAGTGACCAGTCCAATGAGTTTGGGATATTCAACAGCTTGTGGTTCTCCCTGGGAGCCTTCATGCAGCAAGGGTGTGACATCTCTCCCAGGTCAGTCAGCTCTTCTTATTACCTTTACTCAATGCCATATATACACATGGGGAGTTAGCGACGGCAATTTTTTCCAGACTTTATTGTATTTAGTCCTCAACTACGCTTTACTGTCAACTGTCCATTGCATGCTACGGAGGATCTGGACACACCTTGACCAGCTCTGTCTGCTGTCTGGGTGATGTGTTCTGTCAAGATTATAACAGGCATAATTGTGACTCTAATGTTCTGTAGTTATACTACAGAAAAGGGATTGGCGGGGGGGCGGTATTGTACCACTAACATTTTTGAGCACATGCTAAGCAAGGTTTTGAGTCCTCTTCATGCCTTATTTCACTGAATCCTCACAGAAGCATTAGGTGGGGACACTTGTGATACCTTCTTTTACAAATGAGGAACCACAGAAATGTGGAATATCTTTCCAAGGGTACACAGCTGGTAGTTAGGTGAGTCAAGACTCAGACCACAATCCCAAACTATTTCTGAGTGGCAGAAGGAGCACTGAATTCTGACTGGGTTCTTGCTCTGGTTCTAGCACTTTCTGTGTGGCTCTGGACAAGTCACTTGACTCTTGTAGACCTTGGTGTCTTCATCTCTAAGAGAAAATGGTTCTTCTTTTCTTGGTTCTGAGTAAGATCTTGGAAACTGTCTAGTTCCAATGGTGATGTAAATTTGTTTCTTGTGGCTGGGGAATGAAGTTTCTTGGAAATGCCTCAGATATCATATTGAGAATACTGGGGTGGCCAAATCAGTGAGGTTTCAGCCCTCACATTGGACATGAGTAGCTCCATTTTAATGTTTTACATATTGGACTTGTGAATACAATTTCTTTTGAGAAAGTTTTTTGGAAGGGAGAGAGGAAGGAAGGAAAGGAGGAAGGGAGGGAGGAAGAGAAGAGAGAGAGGGAAGGAGAGAAAAGGTAAAGGAGAAGGGGGAAAAAGAAATTTGACCATCACCCTGGAGAAGGGAAAGGCTACCCACTCCAGTATTCTGGCCTGGAAAATTCCATGGACTGTATAGTCTCTGGGATTGCAAAGAGTCGGACACACTTCACTTTCATCTAAATCAGTTCCCATAGTTATTGGTCCCCCTTTCCATCTCTCTGTGTAATGTTCTTTCAGCTATATTCTGGAATGTTCATGTCACAAATCCCCTCCAATTTACCTGATAAATAAGCACTGATTGTATTTCCGTTTACAGTTGCTTAATATCTATGAGCTCTTTAATCAGGCAGTCCCTTATCGATTACCAAGCTTCTAAAGCATGCAGGGAGACATGGGTTAGCACTTGGCTGCATGAATAGATTTGCACACACTCTCACTTTCTGGGGGCACAACTGCATAAATACAAAGGCCTCATACACATGTGCCGGAGGCATCGGTACCACCTGTCTGGCTCACATTTGAGTGTCAGCGAGGACCAATATTCCTAAGTGGCAGTGGAATAAAATCTTCCTAAGGAGCTTCCCGCAGGACTCATTTCACCTGCTGTATAATTTAGATCATCTCATCACTCACCATTATAATCTTGTTTTTCTCTAAATAAGAAGACAGTCGGGGGAGGGGGGCGTTGTGTGGGAGAAGAGGTGTGAGACTGGCTGCCTGGCCAGTGCTGGCAGACACATGGTAAAGAGCAGAGAGAACCCAGCAGGGGAAAGGCTTGCTTAAAAATAACTCAGGCCAGTAGATAAACTGTGGGAAGCAATGATTCAGTGTCACGGGCCATCCAAACATGCAGGTGTCTGAGAAGGCCCATGGGCTTATTTTCTCTCCTGTATTCCCTTCTTGGCTGGGCATCTTACCTCCTAGAGGCACCCGTGTGGTCTGACCTCAGGCTGTGTTTTCACACACCCCACTGTTCCTCCTGAAGTCTCAAGTTAGTGACCCACAAACTGAATCTGCTACCAGGCATGCTTCTATAACCTGCACAATCTGCCAATGACGCTCCAAAACCGAGTGACAGCTGCCCTCCGGAGCTGATCCACGACATCCCCACGGACCGCAGCCCCCAGCGAGCCGCTTCACTCCCCTGTGGCTCAGCTGGCCCCTGAGAGGGCGTGTGAGTTTGTGACTTCTGGCTAGAAGAGGGTTTTCAGACAGTGTTTCCAGGGCTCCTGAGGGTTCTATGAGGCTATCTTAGGAACTGCCCTTGAGGTGAGGATGAGACTAAACAGGAAAGTACCCAGCCTCCTTCCTCCTCACTGTTAATAAAACAACTCTTCTCTGTGATTCTGTATTTTCACTGGTAAAATGGCAAACAACCTCTAGTATTGTTGTGAGGTTTAAAAGAGATTGATACAGGGACTTCTCTGGTGGTCTAGCAGTTAAGAATCTGTCTTACAATGCAGGGGACGTGGGTTCCATCCCTGGTCAGGGAACTAAGAGCCCACGTGCCACGGAATAACTAAGGCGCCCCAACTGCTGAGCTCGTGGGCCACAACTACAGTCCATGTACACCATAAAAGTTCCAGCACAATTCAGCGAAGGTCCCAGCTGCCACAACTATGACCTGACAACAAATGAAGACCGAAACATGTAGAACTCGAAACACACTATTTAGACAACACATAGGAAACACAATAAACGAGAAGCTACTTCAGTTCTTCGATCAAATTTCTGTATTGTAAACTTCACTAGAAGGAAGGATGCCATGGCTCACAATGAAAAGCCAAAGGACCTCTCTCTCCTGGGCAAACCCACAGACAAAAAGGCACAGTGATTCACTCCTGGATGCCTGAGATGCCCCTAACAGGGACTGGGCAGAAGGATTTGTCATTTTGGTTTTGAGGCTCTGACAGGCAGCGAGAGGAGTCAACCTGCCAGAATAAGGAGTTTTAGCCACGTGAGATGGACTCATGCTAACCAGGCCTAGCTTGGCCAACTCCAGCCTTACTACACCCTGCTACAACTTAGCAGCCTGTAGAAACCCCGCTAAGAGTCAGAATATGCATCGCAACATTTGATGGGAATATATGCTTTTAAAAAAAGGCACATACTTGTCAATAGGACCGGACAAAAACACAAGGATGCTAAGACAGTGATGAAAGCCAGGGCTAAGCAGACAACTAGAAGCTTCTGTTATTTTTGTTTATATGTTTGACACAAACAACATCAAAGTCCATGGAGCTTTAAGAGCCTCTGATATACATAGCACTAGACACCCTTGGGTTACAGTAGGAGGTATTATATTTTTAAGGGTTTTTTTAATACTCAAACATCCTTTCAAATCAGCTTCAGTTAATTTTTCTTGCTATTTATTAACAGTGTATCATAAATTCTCAGAATTTAGAATTTGGGAGACTAAATTCCACCTAAATTGCATATATCTGCATACATACACAAGTAGCTTTGGTTTTTTTCCCTTAATTTGTTCAATATTTATATTAATGTATACTAACAACAACAAAAAAAAAAAAAACAATGAAATGTGGCCAAATAGTTAGTTGTAAGTAGCTCAATCATCTGACCAGAGTAATGTGACCAGATGGAGAGCTATCTTTCTTAGATGAAAAGGAAAGTGGAGGCAGACAGTAGCTCATGGTTCAGTGAAATGAGGATCTGCCATTGTGTGGCTGCCCCGGCGTTTACTCCTATGCACAAGGTGGCAGCTCCCAGGTGCCGTGTCCAGGTTCAAGCAGGAAGACGGGGAGGAAGTACTGCGGCCCATTCTGCCTCTCTGGATCAGGAAAACAAAAGCTGAGCAATATACTTCCCACCCTAAGCAGACGTCTCCTATCCACCTCATTAGTCAGAACAGTGGCCTGTGATCACTTCTAGTAGCACTGAAGGTAGGAAAGACAAGAATAAGGTTTTTCAGCCTCTAAAATGGGGAGGGTGAGAATGGACGTTGATGAGTGAGCCAACAGCATGGGCCACGGTGCCTATGCTGGGCTGCACTATGTCGCTCAGTCATGTCCGACTCTTTGTGACCTCAGACCTCAGACTCTTTGTGACCTGGACTGTAGCCCGCCAGGCTCCTCTGTTCATGAAGATTCTCCAGGCAAGAATATTGGAGTGGGTTGCCATGCCCTCAAGCTGAAGTTTTCTACACCAGTTCCACAAAGAGACAAAATAATCTGTCATTAGCACTTTCAATGATGTATACCAGGAAATGCTACTGATTGGCTTTCAAGATTCTTCCCTCCTCCCTTTAAAATATTTATATGAGAAATTGTCTTTGTGTAGCCTATTTTAACTTTGAAAGTTAAAACTCAGTTGAGCTGTGATCACAAGAAATAATTTTTTTAAATCTGGTTAATGGTAAGATAGAAATGCCATCATGAATTGCATTTGCAGGCCTATGTCTTGTGCCCAAAATACCTATTTTTAATAGATATTTTAGATTTCTTTTTTCATAGATAAGAACATTTTCAGAAGGGATATATGAAGAAAGAAAGAACAAAAATCACCCCAGGCAAAATTTATCTTCAGTTCCCACAACTTTCATTTCTATAGCTTTCCACCCATTTGTGTCCCCTATTTGTGTCATTTATTTATTCAACAGATATTACTAATTGCCTGTAAGGTACAGCAGAGGGTGCTGAGGATATAAAGATATGTTGATGATGGCGTATGAGGGTATGGGAGTCATTGCTTCAGGGAGCTGGCAAGTACAGTGAGGTAACACAGATGTTAAATAAACAATTGTGAATGTACAAACTGTGATGCACTATGAATAAATGAAACTGCTGCGGCAACAGATAATAGAGGAAGTGGAATTAAAGGGGACTTACTTAGGGTGTCCTGAGAAAGCTTCTCTGAGGCGCAGAGAGGTAAGGAAGAGCTAGGCTGACACAGAACTGTATCATTAGAGAAGCAGGCAGAGGCCAGATCTCACAGAGACTCGGGGCCATAGCATAGATTGAAAGTTTTACTCTAAATACATAGGAAGGCCCCGGGGAGTTTTAAGTAAGAGAAGGATTGATTTACATGCTATAATGCTACTCTGGGGAGCTATGAGGAAAATGAATTAAAGAAGAAAATAGTCAAGAGGGGAAGCAGAGGGACTGAGCAGCAGGCTCTCACAGCTGTCTAGGGGCAATTACAGTGATGGAAATTATGATGGTCATGGAGATGGATTAGCGGTCTACTCTGAAACTAGAAATGACAGCACTGGCTGATAGATTGGATATCTGAAGGGGAGGAGAGGAAGAGTCAGTGGTGCCTCCAAGAGAAAGGGGGCACTTGGAAAACATGGCACCACACTTCCAGGGACCTTTAGGTCTGGCTCTGATCAAGAGAAGGATCTAATTCATCTACCCCATTTACACAGGAGTAAACTGAGGCCCCAAAGCGGGAAGGGATTTTCTCTAAGGTCCCCAAGGCAACGCCTCTGGCCTGTTGCTGCCCACCCTCCAATGTCCTCCCAGGCTCCACCGCCTGCAAATGGACTGAGAGTGAGCCTTTCAACTCTTTATTCCCATGGCCTTCTCCCCTCCCCATTGGCTTCCACTTTCCTGGGATCAGATGACCTAGTAAGAAAAAGGAGAAGGGTGTGGAAGGTCCTAGCGGAAGAGAGGAAAATGGGAAATGATGATTCCACCTTTCAGAACTCTTACTCCTGATCTTAGAATGTGACAGAATGCATGATAATTATCTTCACCTAGGGAAGATAATCACTCTCAGCAAGAAGAATTCTAAAGCAGGGGAGTGGTGGCACTTTGGAGATCTCCAGGAACCCTGTACTACCACTCTGCTTCCCCCCAACCCTGGTTAATGTGCTTGCTGAGGGCCCTGAGACTGATTCACCATGGGAACAGAGTAGCCAATGAACAGAGCCTAAACTGATAACCAATGACAGTCTGACTTTCGCATTCACACACAAATCCACAGCAACCAGGACTATAGTGCACACAGGGGTGATGAGGAATCTCCCCCTTCCACCTCTTGTTCTCCCCACTTCCCTCCCAGAGACAGTCATGCAAACCCCTTCCTCTGGCCAATACTGGTGTCACTGAAGTGTTGCGGGGGAGAAAAGGGGGCAAATATTCAAGGAAGTTGATGGAAGCAGCCTGAATTTATAAAATATTTCATCTTCCCAGGCGGTGCTAGTGGTAAAGAATCTGCCTGTCAATGTAGGAGATGTGGGTTCAATCCCTAGATCAGGAAGATCCCCTGGAGTAGGAAATGGCACCCCATTCCAGTACTCTTGCCTGGAAAATTCCATGGACAGAGGAGCCTGGCGGGCCACAGTCCGTGGGATTGCAAACAGTCAGACACGACTGAGCACACACACAATCCTAATCGTCTTTAGAAAACATAAGCCTCATTTAGGACACAGACTCGGTGCTGTAAGGAAGGATGTGTGCACAGCGATGATGCAAGAAATGTGTGTTTGATGCTCTTAGGACTAGGTATGAGGGTTTCTGCTGGGACTCCTGCATCACAATCACCTGGGATGCCTGTCAAAACATGGATTTCCAGGCCCCACCCTAAGTCTGAGGAACTGGAAATTCTGCATCTAGAGAGAGGAATACACATTTCACAAGCCCTCCTCATCCCCCAGGGCAGGTGGGCATTAAAATTGGAAAGCCACTGAGCTAGGATGTTGTTTAGTTAAGTCAGTTTGAAGTGTAAGAAGTGAGGTCCAGAAATCACGCTAGAAATCCCGCTAGTCAACTGCCACAAACGCTGAGCCCAGCATCTGCCTGCCCTGCATGTGTTATCTGCCAAAGGAGTGAGACCCTGGGCATGGCCACTGAAGGCAGAGGCCTTGCAGGGACCCTGCTCCCTCCACAGGCCACAGGCTCCTGGGAGGAGCTCCTATAGGATTCACCAGAGTACATCTCCCTGGGTAACAGGAGCTGCAGCTGTGACAGGGTGATCTGGGCAGAGACAGTGATCCTCCATCACTGGGGACTCCAGCTCCATGCCTCTTTCCTTTTCAACTTTAACCCTCTGCTACCCAGTGGCGAGACCCAGAGCCAAGCTCTGACAGTGATCAGTTTCTCAGACCGTGGAGAAGCACAGGAGTAGAACTTTCAGAGCCTGCACAAGCCACAGACAAGTGTTCAAATGAAGGCAGTGACAGGAGGGTAAAAGCTTTGCTGGACATGCAAATGAAAAGCACCATTTTCTGCCCCTCAGCCAGCAGTTCTGGCCATCAGCAATGGGCAAGTCAAATCTCTAGACTGTCATGGATGTCCAGGGTTTGAACAGTTTAATTGAAGGAGAAAGGTGTTTGGTTTTGTTGTTTTCCTCCAAAATCACAATAGGAAAACACTCAGAAAGTGTTTCCCGAGCTGAAAAGGATGTTTAGGACAATTTCTCTCCTGAAATGTTTCTTTAGCACCTGTTACATTCAGACATGGTTCAGGTTGCTACAAGAGACATCACCAAACAAAGCAGACAAAACCCCCATCCTCCTAGAGCTTAGCTTCCAGTGAGAGGAGGCAGGCAGTAAAAAAAAAAAAAAAATGTAATCACACCCCCAACCCAATTCCATAGATGAAGATTCTGGCTTACAGGGAAGGGGAAGGGACTCAGAAGAGATATTTAGCATAAGCTTCCCTGGTGGCTGAGACAGTAAAGAGTCTGCGTGCAGTGCAGGAGATCCAGGTTAGATCCCTGGGTCTGGAAGATCCCCTGGAGGAGGAAATGGGAACCCACTCCAGTATTCTTGCCTGGAGAATTCCATGGATGAAGGAGCCTGGTGGGCTACAGTTCATGGGATCGCCAAGAGTTGGACATGACTGACTAACACTTTCAATAACACAAAAACAGGGGTCAGCTGGGGGTTGTGTTGACCTGGGCAAGCCTGCATGAGCTAAAAGGGGACCACTCCCACTCAGCCCTGGACAGTCACTTCCAGCAGAGCTCTGCAGATGAAGCCAAAGTTCACCTGGATTCAGCTTATGGGCCAGCAGTTGGCCACCCCTGGAAGAATGATGGGGAGTCTAAAACACCACTGTACCTTTAATGCACTTAGACACACTCAGAATATCATATTCATAGATTTTTTAAAAGGAATTCTCCTCTCTCTCAGCCCTCGTTTTTGGTTCCAAGGATAAAAATCTGATTGCTGTGTTTTTCTTTCTTGTCACGTACCTTGGAAAATCCAGGCTGTGAATGGGACTACATTAAAACAAAGTCCTCACAGCTCTATATGCAGAAAGACTTGCCTATCTCTTCCTGAGATCTACATTTTCCTGGAGAGAACCCCTGTTTCTTTTTAATTCCCCTCCGGAAATACAGCACCTGAGATCCAGAGACCCAATCGTTCACCTGGAAAGAAGTCCTGAGTTCTAAAAAGAGAACAATGAAAGCATCATTAATTGAATTGATGGAGAATGTGTGCTCGGTGTCCTGTGGGGACCCCCATGGTTTGAGTATGATTTAAGGACCACCATCCACCTGTGGCAAATGAATGCTTCTACCCAAGTGTGTTCAAGCAAGATCATAGGTGAATGAAGCCCAAGGTTGCTAGCAGAAAATAGCGCGTTCCTCTAACACAGAAACAAGAGATCTACGTGATGACAGTCACCATGTGAATCTGGTGGCTTAGGAAAGAGGACCTCAAAATGAGGAGACACAGTAGCTGCTGGGAGCAGAATGGAGCCCTTTCCAAGGGGGTAATCAGGAGCAGCTGTGTCACAGGAGGTGTGCCCACAGGATTGGAGGAGGTGATAAAAGATCTTAGAAAAAAGCTCAGTCTACTAGCCCACTGGGTGAGTCACTTCCCACCCCTCTCACTTTCCCCTCTTCAAAATGGGAGAAGGATGGTACCTGGCATGTCTCCAGCCCCCATCTAAGACTGGTGTCCCTTTGGTTCCCAGGTCCAGACAAGGCTCTAGCCAGGCCAGGTTGTGCATCAATCTGTTCCCTCAGCTCCAAGTTGCCTTTATAGTCTTACCATTCCCTCTATTTGGAGCAGCTTCTATCATCCTTCTTGCTCAATGACCCTCTCTTTTGCAAATACTGACATCCCATTGGTCCCCTCCTAACCCCAGTTCTCCCGGGAAGCTATGCATTGCAAGAACAGAACTTGATCTCTGGAATTGGCCCTCTTCCAGCTGAATCCTAGCTCTGCCACTTACTGGCCATGTCAGCATAGGAAAGTAACTTCTCTGCGCCTCAGTTCCTTCTTCTGGAAGGTGGAGATAGTAAGAACACTGACTTCAAGGGTATTCTCTGAGTATTAAATGACATCATGTGTGGAAAGCTCTTCCTTTGCAGAGGTGATGAACACAGTAAATGCTATTGACACAGCTGTTGCTATTGCCAAATTGTCATCTGAACTTCTCTGGGGGCATCGTCTATCTTCAATCCTGAGCTACTGTTGCCCAATTCTGTTCCTTATCAAAACACAAACCGGAAAACCTATCCTTGCCACTTATCCAGAACCTGACACAGGGATTAGGCATTCTTAATACTCAACACGTGCTTGTTGAATGAATATAGGCACTTTCACAAGTAGCCTTCTAAGGACCATGTCACATTTTTCACTTAATGGAGAGAAAGCAACTCAAGAGAGAATTTCTGGTGGTCACTAACTACCTGTGTAATATGGGGAAAGTCAGTCCTGGGATCTCAATAGATGTGAGGAAAAGCAGGAAGAATGGGAGAAAAGGAAGTGAAATAGACCAATCCAGAAAACAAAGTTCCCTGTCTACTATGTATCAGGCACTCTCTTAAGTGTCATGTGATGTTACCTCTAATTATCATGACAACCTCTGTTCAGGGATATCAACCCCATTTTATAGATGAGAAAACTGAGGCAGACAACAATTAACTCCCTTATTCATGGTTTCCTAGCAGAGCTGGGATTATAACCTGTGTCTGTTGGATTCAAAGACTTGTGATTTATTTTCGAGACACTATTGTCTTCCAAGATCAGAAATCTTTTGATGGTCCCTCCGGGATCCCTATGGATTGTCAGATTTCCTGGAAATAAAAAACATCCTTTTTCTTCTGTGGGGTTTTCTAGCTTTAAAAATATATATACAGACTTTTCTGGCTTTGAGTTTTTCCATTAATATTCCTTACAGTATCTTTTTCCTTAAAAGTCATCTCCTGGGGAAGAAGAGGGGGCCCCCTGGGAGTGCACTCCGCCCCACCCAGAGCGTGTGCAGCCCAGCCAGCTGGTGAGGGAGATGGTGGAACAGACAAGAGCAAAGATGAAACTCGTGCCACTTTGGAGGAGCCAGTCTCTTGGTTTCAGCTGGGAGGTGACTGTGGGCATAGGGTGGATGCCAGAGTCAGAGCCAAAAGCTGGAGAGGGCATGTTTTTCCCTGTAGTATTTTAGACTTGCATGGAGGAAGGACAAGGGAAAAAGGATTACAAATGGCCTTAAAATTATGGTCCATCTGGAGTCGACACATTATCCTCTAGAAACGGTTGTGCACATGTGGCAAGAGGTATGTATAAGAATTTTCATTGCTCGAGTGGATTCCAGTGTCCTGTCGACGGTTGCTCAGCGGCTAGTTGCAATTTTGGCGCTCTCACAGAAGGTGAGCACACATCCTTCTGATCCACCATCTTGAATCAATCTCCTCACTGTTTTAAAAAGCTGGAAGTAGCCTGCTGCCCATCAGCTGAAGACAGTGATGGTTCATCATCCAGGGGCAGACAATGCAGCTAACAGGGTGGATGAGCAAGGATGCCTGTGCTACTCTGAAAGGATCTTCAGGACTGCATAGCAGGGGAATAATGGGTTTTGGTCCCACTGGTCCCAAATTGTAGGCTGTTTTCACTGCATCCTGCTGCCTCTTTGGAACACGGGGAACTAGGGGAATGTGTCTCTGAGGACTAAACTCTGTGGTATGTGGAGCTCATGCTAGATTTTCTTCTGAGAAATGAAACATTAGTGTGGGTTGTAGTACAAAGAGCCTCTGGGAAGCGCTGGACTGTGCCTTGAAAATGAGCTAAGATTTTCCACAAAAGCAGAGAGAAATGAAGATGGAAGTCTCTGGTGGGGGAATCACTGTGAGAGAGGCACTGAAGCGGGCATGTGTTGAGCCAAGGGACCTGTCAATCCCACTCGTCGCTAGGGACTCATTAGCCAAGGGTTCAGAGCTCACAAGATTTAATGACGCATTCAATACCATGACTTTGGGGGCCTGATAAGCTATTGTATAGCCAATAGAGTGTCACCCAAGAAACAGAAAGTCTAAAGTGGACAGTGTTGGGCCAGTTCTTCAGTTGCTGCAGGAAGTAACTCCCTACTCCCCATGGAGCACCTTTACTGATTGGTGTTAAGTCTTGGTTCACTGTGGACGAAACCACGTCAGCGAGGGTCTAATTTCTGAATCAGAGGATCTTGGCTCTTAAGAAATCCCTGCCACTGCTGCTGCCAGGTAATTCATCTCCCGAGCAGCAGACAGAAGGGGCTGTCAGGCAGAAAGATGCTTTCTCTTCTGTGCAAGTCTGGCTGGGTACTCAGCTGGTATCCATCTCCCCTTTCATGCCCTGTTCTCTGTGGAGGTACCCATTCTGAGAATGGGGAGAGAGAATGAAGAGGGAGTTTATCTTGCTTTGTTTCTGGTTACTGTAGGTATGTTTTCCTACAGATTCAAGTGAGGATTCATCAATCAAATGTTTTAGTTGAGGACCATTAGGATATAAACTTTGCCTTATGCACAGTGGTAGGCATTATGGCCAGTGTGAAAAAGAAAGAAACCAGAGTACAGACTTCGGACTTTGCAAAAATCAAGATACACAAGGAAAAAAGATAGATAATAAAGCAAAATGTTCATCTGAATAATTCCCAAGTGCAGGATTTATAGTCAACAGACAGAAAAGAAAATCACTGAGACCCAAAATAGTCTGGGTTAGCTTTGAAGAAAAAGAGGGACTTGGACTGGTCCCAAGGGATAAAGGTGAACTTCTAGAAGGAGCTTCGGCTAAGACATGGTTTGTGGCAGGAGAGCCCAAGCAAAGCAGAGTAGGACTGTGTTTCAAGACCAAGTATCCTGTTAATTACTCAGACCTGGGTTTTGATCTTTGGTGTTGTTGTTTAGTCGCTAAGTCACGTCCAACTCTTTTGTGACCCCATGGACTGTAGCCCCTCAGGCTTCTCTGTCCATGGGATTTACCAGGCAAGAATACTAGAGTGGGTTGCCATTTCCTTCTCCAGGGGATCTTCTCAACCCAGGGATGGAACACACATCTCCTGCTTTGCACACAGACACTTTACACTGAGCCATGATCTTAGTTCATCAGTTCTTAGCTAGTAAGGCTTGAGCCAGTAACTTAACTGCCAAGTCTGTTTCCTCTTTAAAAAAAGAGGCCATTAAATAAAGATGTGGTACATACATATAATGGAATATTACCCAACCACAAAAAGGAATGAAATAGTGCCACTTGCAGCAACATAAATGCAACTAGAGATTATCATACTAAGTGAAGTAAGTTAAAAAGAGAAAGAAAAATAGCATATGATGTCACTTACATGTGGAATCTAAAATATCATACAAATGAATCTATCTATGAAACAGAATCACGGACATAGAGAACAGACTTGTGGTTGCCATGGGGAGCAGTTGGGAAAGGAATGGAGTGAGAAGTTGGGATTAGCAGATGTAAGCTTTGATACAGAGATGGATAAACAACAAGGTCCTACTGTATAGCACAGAGAACGATGTTCAGTATCCTGTGATAAACCTTAATGGAAAAGAATATAACAAAAATAATGTGTATATATATGTGTGTGTATATATATACGTATATATGCATATATGTATGTATAACTGAATCACTTTGCTGTACCACAGTAATTAACACATTGTAAGTAAACTATACTTCAATTAAAATTTTTTTAATTTTAAAAAGAGGCCACTAATACAAATATCATGGGATCTTATAAGAATACATGAGCAAAGAGAAGCTAAAGCATGTTGCCTAATACCTGGCATACACCAGGAGTTCAAAAATTTTTAATTTTCTTTCCCTTCTTTTGTGTTACCACTTTCCTTTTTTCAGCTTTGTCCCTGGCCTCCCACTAATCATTTACTCTCTGCTAAGAGCTTCCAGCGCTTGCTGACATGCAGTTCTTTATGTGCTCCTGGCCCAGCACTGGCCAGAGGGAAGTCTGGAGGCTGTTCCCACGGAAAGAGGGAAGGCTGCCAGGTGCAGTTACGACTCGAGCATGCTGGCAGCATCACTCCATCCCAGGGCTATTCCATGGCTCAAGCCTCAGGAACTGCATCTGAGCTCCTGCCTGCTTCCCTGGCAAAACTCATCACCGGGGCAGTGACTCTTCCTGCTGGACCACACTGCCCACCAGTCCCCTCCTGATCTCCCGGGTACCTGGTTTTGTTCCTTAGCAGTCAGCATTATGATGGTTTCCTCTGTATCCCAGAGTGACAGACACTGGTTTTGCAGGACTTGCAACTATGCGAGGCTTTTTCAAGAGAGTAATTAAGAACCTCATGAGCTCTGGAGTGAGACCTACGCTTAATTCTGCTTCTTACACTAATTTGCTGTGTGATCCTGGGCAACTAGCTTTGCAACTCCGAGCCTCTGTTACTGTATAACAAGCCTGGATTTGTGGCACAAAACAGCAGCTTTTTTATTCTGCTCGTAGATTCCCTGGGTCAGGAAACTTGGCTACGGGCACAGTGGGATGGCTTGTTCTTGCTTACAGATGCCTGAGACCTCGGATAGAGAAGCTACAAGGCTGTGGATCACTTGGCAGTGGGGGATGGAATTACCTGCAGGCTCACTCACTCACATGGCTGGCAGTGGAGGCTGCTGCTCTGACCACCTACCTACACATTCCCTCTGCAAGCTCTGCTGGGGTTCCTCACGGCATGATGGCCAGGTCCCAAGAGCAAGCAACCAAGAGGAAGCAGGCAAAAGCTGTAACACATCTCATGACCTACCCCGAAAAGTCACAGAGTGTGACTTCTGCCAGAGTCACCAGCCCAGCCATATCAGAAAGGAAGGAACATATATTCCTTTGTCCTACCTTTCAGTAGGACAAGGGTCAAAAGTCACATTGTAAGAAGAACATGTGGAATGGGAGAGGTTGCAGTGGTGGTATTTGGAAAAAGCAATCAGCTACACCTTATATATAAAGTAAAGATAATACTTTTGGAATAAGTATGAAGGTTAAAGAAAATAAGGAATTTAAAATGCTTAGTATGGTGCCTGACATGTAATAAGTGCTCAGTAAAAGACAGTCATTCACAATCATATTCCCTCTCCTTCCCTCTCCCCTCATCCCTCACTCTCACCTCCCCCCAAGCAGAGGTACACACACACATATGTGACACTTCTGGATAGTGCTTATTAACGTGTTGTCTGTGCTTATTAATTGTCTGTGTCTATAAGAGATGCTAGTAATTATTTAAGTTAATGAATCTATAGATTAGATCCCTAATGAATCTACAGAATAGAGCCTCAAAAGTCAGGTTGTTTCTTATCTAATTACCTTATTTTTATACTTTGGAAAACCAATGTTAATAATCCGTACTTGGATGAAGCATTCTTGTTGAAAAGAACTCAAGTGACCCTTAGCAAACAATAAGCAATTTTTCAAAAGACTGAGATTAGATTTCAACACCTTTCGGGATTTATAAGGATTTGAATTTCATCATCACCCCTGGAGTTAAATGAAAAGGCACAGAAGGTGCACAAAAGCTTGATATGTTCTCATTTTGCAGATCTGAACACTGAATTGAGCCAGGTCACTTACTGTCTTTGACTTTTCTAAGACCATGCAGATTGTTCCTCCTTCCCAAAGCCAAGGAGCCTCACATTTAGGCAGTATTTGCCCTGTGAATCAGCAAGCAGAACAATCAGAATTCACAAAATTGAGTTACTGTATTTCTGCATCTCTGCACTAAGAAGTAAGGAAGGACCAAGGGAACAGAACAGAAGGCGCGTGGTTTGTTTCTCCTCACCAAGGCTGTGCAGGGATCTTGGCTGGACAAGGATGGAACTTAGAAGACAACGATGCCAAGTGACTTTGGGCAAATGACTTAACTCCTTAGACCTCAGATTTCACAAACTCAGTGATCTGACATTCTATTGGGTTGGCCAAAAAGCTCATTCAGGTTTTTCTGTATGATATTAGGAAAACCCAAATGAACTTTTTGGCCAACCGAATACAATGGAACATGCTTACTGAGCCTCTGTGGTCCATTCTCTCCTTATTATGGTGGAGATTGCACAGAAATAAGAAATGCCAGGTCTTGGTTTACATGATGTTCACAGTCTAACTGAGGAGATAAGACTAACACACAAGCAGCAATGTGTTACTTACAGTGTGAACTTACAAAGCTCAGGTGTATCTTGAACACTAAGTGCCATCCACAGGTGACCCAAAGGGACAGATGCATGCTGGCAGAAGGTCAGTCTTCTTCCATCCATCTGGCTAGAGAGGAAGAAAGGGCACGCATGTTATTAAAACATTAAGTCCATCTATCACGTTTCCCCACAAAGCCAATGTTCTTACATTTCACCATATCTTCCACATCAAAACTCAAAGATAGAAAAGGGATTTTCCTACGTATATAGAGAAGATTCATAGTTAATTTTTTTTAACTTCAACTCCCTTTTAAGTCAATGAACTCTTCCCTCTTAAATTTAATATACCATGCTGAGCAAAGGAAGATGTTAATTAGAATCTGGCTTTCCCCATATCCTCCCCGTTTGACACACAACTGATTTAATTTTTCAATTTCGTTGAAGTATAACACACATATAAGTGCATCAGTCAAAAATATACGGCTCAGTTAATTTTCACCAAGTGAAAACACCTGTGTAATCAGAATTCAGGAAATTAAATACTGCCAGGGAGACTGGTATTGACATATGTACACCATTATGAATAAAAGAGACATAAAATAGATAACTAACGAGAACACTTTTGAATTTCCGTTGCATATATACCCAGGAAAGGAATTCTTAGGCCACATTATTTACGGTTTCCTATCATAGATTCTGCCAAACTATTTTCTGAAAACAAATCTATGCTCCCATCAATAATGTATATGAGTTCCAGTTGCTCCACACCTCCCTTTTGTATTTGAGCAAGTGAGTGTATCATAATATACACACTTTTACTCAGTTATACATGGACATTACCATTTTAATCTGCATCTACCTGAGGCAATTTAGGTACCTTTTCCATGTTTATCAGCCACTTGTAGAGCCTCTTATAAGAATTACCTTTGTAAATTTCTTGCCAATTTTTCTGTTGTCTTTTTCTTGTTGTTCAGCAAGCATTATGTATATAACTTTGATACAGATCATTTTTCAGATGTCTATTATATCAGTATCTTCTATTCTGTGGCTTGTCTTTTCACTGTGTTGACAGTGTTGTATGAGGAACAGAAACACAGAATTTTAACGTCGTCCTCTTAGCAAGGTTTTTCCTTTAGAGCTAGGATTCCACGCATCTTGTATAAGAAGTCTTTGCCTAACTCAAAGTCCTGAACATATTCTTCTATGATTTCTTCTGAAATGTTACCTTTCACATTTGGTATATAGATATGTGCAAGGTCATTTTTTTTCCTTGCATGTGTATATCCTATCGAACAAGCGTGATTTATTGAGAAGTCCATCCTATTCCCCACTGCATGCCCCTTTCTCAAATCACCAAATGCACATAGGTATGTTTCTGGACTCTTGATTCTCTTCTATTGATATACTAGTCTATTCTTGCCCCTACTTCACCCTATCTTAATTACTAGAGCTTTATAATGTGTTGATACCTAGTAATATGCAGATATCTGGAGAAGCTTGCTCAGGGTGCTGGAATAAAAGTTGGATGATTCCGCTGGGTGCTAGAATATGGTGTAGAAGAGAATCTGTTATGAGACCATATCTGTGGTCTTTTTCTAACTGTGAGATGGACTATTCTGTTGAAGTACCAGTGATTGCGGGTTTTCTCAAAGCTCTAGAACAAATCAATAGCCGAGACTCTGTCAGTGCTTAAAAACCTAAATGTGATGGTTAAAGCTCAGGACAATCATGAGTGGAAAAGGGATCCAAACATGGAGCATGTAAAACTCTCCCAGAGAGAAGGATGAATCCTCTTTCATGTCAATTAATGCAAAAGAAGAAGGTGCATGAAGCAGAAGCTAGTGAGGAACAGATAGGAATTTGTTGTGCACTCAAAACATGGTTGCTTTTACTAACCCTTAGTCTCAGCTCTCAACATGAGGAGAAAACAGGGCTGCATACACCATAAGAGAGATGAAAACATAAAAAATGTGGATTTTTTTTCAGGTATTAAGTTTTGTGCCAGTTGAATCTAAGGGTATTACTAAGTAATGGATGTGTTGTGCAGTTAAACGAGGAGTATTGACCTAGCTATGAATCACCCATCTCTCCATACATGATAAAAATACAAATAACTCACAGAAAGAGCAAACTCATCCATAGCCTCGAGCCGCAGACCAAAAACCGTCCTGTGCAAAATTTGATTCCATTGCATCTTGTGAATTCTCCCCCCTGTTTATGTCAACCATGGTGAAATGCTGTGGCTTTGAAAAGGATAAACAACATTCGTTTTCTGCTGTGGCCAAACAAAACCCCCACACTTAATAAATCAAAACTATACTGGCAAAAATCGAACAACTCCATCATTTGCTGAAACCTCGAAAATCCTCAAATTGGTCTTAGTGCTTCTGTAAGCAATTCAATCAATCAGTGTTAGCAAAAGCGTGCGTTAGTCACCCACAGTGGACTCAGGACAGGGCTAGGTGAGTAGGAGATTCTCAAGGAGAAAAACATGTGGTCTCTACATGCATACATACACACACACACACCATTACTTACTTAATTCGGTGAAAAAACAAAACATGCTTATTAAATAATTGACCATTCAACAACGTGGCATTCGATCTCTTATCCCTGTCCCTCCAGCATCATAGCCATCCATATGCTATTGTTAACAGTTGTCTTTTCAATTCCTGTCTCTTAGAGCATTGCTTCTTGAAATTCTTTTGTGCATAAAAATTATCTAGGGGACCTCCCTGGTGGTCCAGTGGTTAAGACTTCGCTTTTCAATGCAAGGAGAGTAGGTTTGGTCCCTGGTCAGGGAGCTAGGATACCACATACCCCATGGCCAAGGAACCAAAACATAAAACAGAAGCAATGTTGTAATGAATTCAATGAAGACTTTAAGAATGGTCCACATCAAAAAAAAAAAAAAAAACTTAAAAAAATTAACTATGGATCTTGTTAAAATCAGGTTTAAATTCAGCAGGTCTGGGGTTTGCAAGCTTGCTCAGTCGCATCAGTTGTCTGACTCTTTGTGACCCCATGGACTGTAGCCCTCCAGGCTCCTCTGTCCATGGGATTCTGCAGACAAGAATACTGGAGTGGGTTGCCATGCCCTCCACCAGGGGATCTTCCTGACACAGGGATCAAACCTGTGTCTCCTGCAATGCCTGCACTGGCAGATGGGTTCTTGACCACTAGCATCATCTGGGGTAGGGCCTAAGATTTTGCATTTCTAACAAACTGCCAGATGAAGCCAATGCTGCTGGTCCAAGGACTACATTTTGAGTAACAAAGCTCTAGGCCAATTCTGAGCTCCATGAGGTTCAGGACCTCGTTGTCTTGCTGACCACTGTAACTCCAGCACCTATCATGCAGCCTTAATGGATAATGTTAACAGAGACAGGAAGTAAATGAAGAAACATTTAAATAAATAATACCTATGATTTGCATTTGTCGATACATTTTTATATGTATACACATGAGAAAATTTAATAGTACAGGCATAAATACAAAGCTAGAAATCATCACAGTCTGATGAAGAAGACCTGATGCAAAGGTATACGAAATGAAATAGAAAAGTAGTATTAAATTAGAAACTGTTTTGAAAACCAGGCATATGACTGAATATTAAGTAGGAAATAAAAGATGAATCAGAAAGTTTTTAACCAGAAGAATTATGGACCAAAAGCTTTCACTTGAAATCCTTCATCTGACTGCAATGGACAACCTGGTAGAAAAGCAGTTGGTAGTATATTGTTGCATTAATTCAAAGAGAAGACCAGACGGTTCCAGACTAGCTTCTAGGCAGTTACGAGGGAGGAGGAACTGATGAATACCACCCATATTTCAAGTGTATAATCCGTTCTCTTCCTTTATGTCTGACAGCAATTGCTCTGACTCAGGAAGTCAGCAGAGTGCTGTGTTCATGTGGAGGTTCAGAACTCGGGGAACTCACACACAGGGCTTTGTCAGTCATGAGGTCAGATGGGCCCAGAGACAAGGCTCCAGTAATAAGTTCTCCTTGCTTCTGGGTTTTCTCCCTAGAGTTTGCTCTGCACACTCAGATACAGCCCTTTAACCACCTTGATCAGACTCTGTTCATTCTCCCCCAACTCTGTAGGATAAAGCCTAAGCCTATTAACGTGGCCTTCAAAGCCCTTTAAAATCTGGCCCCTCCCTTCCTATCTTTGTCTGTATCCCTATTTGTTTCTGTGTGTGTATGTGTGTACTTGGGTCTTCCTCTTCACTCCTCTTCCTTTCTTCCTCGTTTCCTCTCCCTCTCTCCCCTCTCTTTTTAATTTCTGTCTCTCTCCTATATTCTCTCTTCTCTTATGTTTCTGTTTCATTCCAAATTCCTGGACCCTCTGTGAGTTTTCACCGTGCTGGCTTTTGCCTGGAGAGTGCACCCCACCCCTTCTCAGTCTACTGAACTCATTCTCCACAGCTCAGCTCAAATATCACCTTGTCAGGAAATTCTCTCCTGATCTCCTCCACTCCACCTGCTATAACAGCCTGTGGTTATCTCAAAACTCTCAGGTATTTTTCACATATTTCTGTTACTTCTTAGGACGTTATCTTCTACAATTCCTCTTGTTCCCTCAGCTAGAATGTAAGCTCCCTGAGAACAGAGGTCAGTTTTCACCCATCTCTATTTCCAGCACAGGGACTTGATGCATGGCAGTCTTTCTGTAATGTTTTATGTCTGTATATGGCACTCATGAAAGTCCAACAGCGATGCTAAGGTCCCCAATAAGAAAAACAAAAACATATGCATGATTGTGGCATGCCGCACAGAGTATGAATAACCTAAAGCAGAAGCCAAAGGAATCCACACCACAGAACTCAAAGTCAGTAGACACTGGAGATACAATTACAGATACCAGGATCATGAAGAGCTCCCAGTGAAGGGCCTAACTTGGCCCTATAAGTTGAATTCACCATGAATACTTACTTTGGGCAGGCCAATGAAACAAGCTTCCTAGGTGGCACAGTGGTAACAAATAGGCCTGCCAATGCAAGAGATAAGGGTTCAATCCCTGGGTCAGCAAGATCCCCTGGAGTAGGAAATGGCAACCCACTCCAGTATTCTAGCCTGGAAAAATTCCATGGATAGAGGATCCTGACAGGCTACAGTCTGTGAGGTCATGAAGGGTTGGACATGATTGAGCATGCATGCATGTACAGACCAATGAAACTTAGTGGAGAAGTATTTGCAAGTCACTGACATAAACCATGTCAATTACGGTAAAAACTGTATATTGTATCATGTTACCTAGATTAGCTACTGCCACTTCATTATAGGAAAAAGAGCAAATAACAGTTTATTCATGTGACACCAAATTATTCATTTTCTGTAAATGTCAATTAAAATTAAGTGATAACACAAATAGGCTTTACTCTGAGATAGCACCATTCCTGGAAAGCTATATTAACAATTAAGTTGGGATAATTAAATTCTGATCTAACTGCATCGTGGGAGTGCGACATTTAAGTCAATCTAATCTTGGATAAAGGCCTTCAGCATCTCTGTTGTACCAATCTCACTTTTCAAGGATTTCAGTGTCTCCACTCAGACTATATTAAGGGATCCATCAGAATCTGAAAAGGTGAATGTTTTAAAGATTTTCCCTTTGCCAGGTCACCTCTCTCAAGAGAAATCCCGTGCGTGAAGGAGAACTGAGATTCTTTTAAAGGCTCAAGAAAAAAAGTTATTTCTCCATGGAAAATTAAATACTTAAAAGATGTGGTAATCCCATGACTGCCTCAGTTTCCCTCACATTGCAACAGCACTTGGTTATTAGACTTCCTTTGTTCACCCTCCCCAGGAGGCTATTGAAGTTAAATCAGATACATTTCCCTGTAATCCTGTTGGTATTTTCTTAATAGTTGAGTGAGAGAAGACAAACAGTGGTCATTTAAGTCTTTTCTCCAACCAGTAAGATCTTTCTTATCTTTTATATATTTTATATAATTTTGGTCCCAGATTTTCTTCCTAGTCATACATAATTTTGAAAAATAAATATGCAAAGATTCTCTAGCAATGAATATCAATAATCCTCCATGATGTACATAACACAGTGCTAGATAGTTGCAGGGGAGAACAATAGTTATTCAACCTTCCATGGACTACAGCCTGTCCTGCTCCTCTGTCCATGGAATTCTCCAAGCAAGAGTACTGGAGTGGATTGACATTTCTTTTTCCAGGGGATCATCCTGACCCAGAGATCGAACCCAGGTCTCCCACACTGCAGGGAGATTCTTTACCAGCTGAACCACAAGGGAAGACCATTCAATCTTCAACAAATGTTTACTGAAGGCTGACTAGGTGCCTACAGAAGAATTGAGAGCTGGTCCTCATTTATAAAAAAGATTGGGAGAAAAGGGAGAACTTGTAGTTAGTGATTATTTATCATGAGATATACATTTTCTAGAATTTACATGTTATCTCATTTAAGGAGCTTACAGTTTAGCTAAGGATGAATGAGGAAGTAAAGTATGATGGTGACAACAGTAATAATGATAACATTTGTCTAACACTTATTGCACATGACACTCTGATAAGTGCTTTGCAGCATTATCTATTTAAATCCTTAATAACACTGTTAATCTGTAAGAACTCTGTACCTATGAGGAAGGTATAATTACCCTTACATTAGAAACAAACAAGCAAGATACAAAGAGGTGAGGGAACTTTCTCTAGGTTACACAGTTAATGAAGCAGGGAGCCCAAACTTGAATCAGGTCTGACTAGCTTCAAAGTGTGTATTAACTACCACGATATTGTCTCCCTTATAAGTCACTTAGAAATACCAAAATCTGCCATAGTCTGACCTGCTCTCCATAGAGAGGCATCTTTCGTCTCATTTAAGCTGAACTGTTTACAATTTCTGATCTTATCTGTGCCGTTATGGTCTCCATGTAGGTGGTTACGTTTTGAGTTCTTGTTCTTTGTGATGGAGGAAGGGCCTGAGCTTGGCACTGAAGAATGAATAAGATGTCAGTAGTGGGGAAAGAAAAGTTGGCCTAAGTGAGGAGCATGCCAAGCTCACAGTTCAAGAAGGCATAAATATGAGGCTTGTAGCCTAAAAGTGAAGCCACTGGAGATAATTTTCGGAACTGTAGAGGGCTTGGAGAAGATAAAGGGTTCAGTCTGCCCTGGCTCCTGCCTGTCTCTATAGCCTCAACTCAGGGCACTTCTCTCTCCACCCCACTCTGTGCTCCAGCCACACCAGACTCCTTGGGTTCCTGAAATTCACAGTGTATTGTCTTGTTAGCACAGGACTTCTGCTTTGCAATTCTAACTGCATGTTTCCCTTCCCTGCCCCACTTTCTCTGGTGTTCACAGTACCAAGTAACGTATTTCATTATTATACACTAAATGACCATCACCCATGCTGGAATATAAGCTCCATAATTCCTGTGTATGTAACTTCCTATCCACCAGCAGATGTCTGGCATCCAGCCCAGTGCCTAGCTGAAAGCACACACTCAGAGAGTATTTGTTGAATGAGGGGTTTCTCTCACCAAGAATTTCTCTAAGAGTAGAGATTGTTCTTGGTATTAAACCACAGTAATTGTCTAACTACCGAATTTTAAAAGAGAAAATTGTTAAGACATTGTAATTTCTTTCTTCATAGTTGTATCTGCTTCCAAGGTCTTGACCAGGATGGATATAACTTTCCCATCTATAGTGCTGGAAAAGCACAGTCTGTTACCCCAATCAGTCCACTGTATTATTACTTGAATGCACTGTTCCAGATCCTATGCTATGCACAGAGGAGAGATACAGCATGAAGCAAGGTGTGGTTCTGCCCTCAAGGAGTTTCCAGTCTAGTAACCAGGCAATGGCAATGCAGCATGATATGCACTATGGCAGAGGAAGAGCAGGATGTATGGGAGTAAAGGCAGCAACCTCAACCCAGATTAAGGGGTAGGCCATGGAAGGCTTCCTCAAGGAAGCGACATTTAAACTAGGACTGGAAGAATGAGTAGATATTCCTCAAGAGTCAGGTAAAGTGTTTCAGGTAGGAAGAACAGCACATGGCTTGTAAGCTACAGTCAGGAACTTATTATGTCTTTTTAAAATTTCTTGTGATAAGAACACTTAACACAAGGTCTGTCTGTGTGTGTGTACTCAGTTATGTCCAACTCTTTGCGACCCCGTGGACTAGTAACCCTCCAGGCTTCTCTGCTGCTGCTGCTAAGTCGCTTCAGTCGTGTCCAACTCTGTGCGACCCCATAGACAGCAGCCCACAAGGCTCCTCCATCCCTGGGATTCTCCAGGCAAGAATACTGGAATGGGTTGCCATTTCCTTCTCAGTCCATGGAATTCTACAGGCAAGAATACTGGAGTGGGTAGCCATTCTCTTCCCCAGCAGATCTTCCCAACCCAGAGATTGAACTCACATCTCTTGAGCCTCCTGCATTGGTGGAGGATTCTTTACCACTGTGCCACCTGGGAAGCCCATTCTATTTTATCCACAGTATCAGTAGCGTACAAGTGTCAATTCCAATCTCCCAATTCATCTCACCCCCTCTTCCCCCTTGGTATCCATATGTTTGATTTCTACATCTATGTCTCTATTTCTGCTTTGCAAATAATATCATTGATACTATTTTTCTAGATTCCATATATATGTATTAATATATGGTATTTGATTTTCTCTTTCTGACTTACTTCACTCTATATAGCACAAGGAACTCTACTCAATGCTCTGTAGTGACCTAAATGGGAAGGAAATTTTTTTTTAAATGGGATATTTGTATACATATAGTTGGTTCATTTTGCTGTACAGTAGAAACACAATACTGTAAAGTGACTATACTCCAATCAAAATTAATTTTAAAAAACCTATATAGACTGAAGCTGGATAGAGAACCTGGGCAGAGGCAAGAGCTTTTTGCATATTGTCAAGATGTAATTAAACCCATATGACAGTGACTTATGATTCCTGTGTATCAGGGACACTAGCTCAGCCTCTAGCCTTTTGTATGACCTCTGGGGTTTGGGGGTAGCTGAATCTAGAACTCATTTTAATGACATCTCCCTGGATTCAAAGAAGCTTCTTTTTTCTCTGGTGCTTTAACTTTGACAGTCTCATCCTGATTGCCTTTAATGGGGTAAACTACAATTCCCTGGGTTTCCTAGGTAGTGCTGGTGGTAAAGAACCCGCCTGCCAATGCAAGAGATTTAAGAGACACGGGTTTGATCCCTGGTTGGGGCTTCCCTGGTGGCTCAGAGTTTAAAGTGTCTGCCCGCAATGCAGGCAACCTGGGTTCAATCCCTGGGTCGGGAAGATCCCCTGGAGAAGGAAATGGCAACCCACTCCAGTATTCTTGCCTGGAGAATCCCATGGATGGAGGAGCCTGGGGGGCTACAGTCCACAGGGTCGCAAAGAGTTGGACACGACTGAGTGACTTCACTTTCTTTCTTTTCTTTTGAGAAGATCACCTGGAGGAGAGCATGGCAACCCACTCCAGGATTCTTGCCTGGAGAATCCCATGGACAGAATCCCATGAACCTGGCAGGCTACAGTCCATGGGTTCATAAAGAGTCAGACACGACTGAAGCAACTTAGGACTCACACACAGTTCCCTAGAGTAAGATCCAAGCACACCTTCTGTGTTCTCTTCCTTTCCCAGTCTCTTCACATCTCTGAAAACAGGATTTCCCTGAGAAAACAGGATGGACCCTCTAACCCTACATCAATAAAATTACCTCTTCTACTCCCACCATTCCTCAGTTATTTGCTAGAACAAGGTACACACATAGCCCCTTGATGAGACTTTGAACTAAGATAGATCATCTTAGGAGTAGACTTTTGGAATAGGCTTGAGCAAGGATTGAAGATCATTAGAAAATGGTCTTCTCTTTGGCTTTATCTGATTCTATCAGTAAAATATACAAGCAAATGAATTAAGGTCAGGGGTGTACTCGGTTCGGTCAGAAACCTCTGAAGTTTAGAGTAGGTCAGTCTTCAATTGGAGGGTATGACATATGGCAAATATTCAAAATATGAATTTAATTATAATAATAATCACTACCACTTTTAACCAGTTTCTGCAAGCATTATGTCACTTAATCTTTATAATAACGCTACAAGTTAGCAATTATAACTATTCCATTCTAACAGATAAAAAAGTGAGGCTCAAAAGATTACATAAATTGGCCAAGATGGCACAATTAATAAGTGGCAAAGCTGGAGGTTAAACCCCAGTCTGACTGCAATGCCCACTGGGTCAGTTACTGTGTTATCCTTCCAAAGCAATACAGTAGAAAGAACTCTCAGCCTGAGGTAGAGGATTTGCCTTCTAAACCAAGTTTCAACATTAATTTTGAGGGTGACACTGGGAAAAGTCATTTAATCTCTCTGAGCCTCAGCCTGATTTTCCTCACCTGTAAAATAATCAGGACGACCTTGATGATCCCCAAGGTACCTTCCAGCACTTGTGTCTCTGATCTTAACTTGCAATATCAAAACTTTCTATCCTCTCATTTGCAAGGAGTGTTTTGATTTTCAAAGTACTGTCATTTGCTATTGTATTTGATATGTACAACAACCACGAGGCAGCAAGCATTATCCTCTCTCTTGTGTTTTATGTACAGATGAGGAAACAGGCTGGAAATGCGTTGGGGCCGCATCCATTGTTCACCCGGCTGCTCCCCAGTCGACAGTTCTAATATATTAAGTATCTCTCCCCACTTCTTTAGCTCAGGCATTTCTCTCCCCCCTGGGTCCTACCCCATTTCTTTCTCCCGGGAAGATTTTCAATACTAATTTCAATGTTAACTGTTAAGAAGCTTAAAGGAAAGTGCAGAGGTCCCCATCCCCACCAGGGTACAGGGGCTGAGAGATGGGGACAGTAGCTTAGGGCCAGTTCCAAATTCCCAGGAATAGTGCCTCAGGCTTTCCTGGTGGCTCAGACAATGAAGAGTCTGCCTGCAGTGCAGGAGACCTGGGTTCAGTCCTTGGGTTGGGAAGATTCCCTGCAGAAGGAAATGGCAACCCAGTCCAGTATTCTTGCCTGAAGAATCCCATGGACAGAGAAACCTGGTGGGCTACACTCCATGGGGTCACAAATAGTTGGACACAACTGAAGCAATTAACATTAACTGGGACTCAGGCTGACACCCATCCAGGCAGGATGAGGAAGAGGAAACAGCAGACATTTCTATAGGTAGGGAGATGCAGGGATGTAGATGTCATCATCCAGGGTGGTGTAGCAGCTGCATCTATAGCAGCAAGTGCAGGAAAGAACCTGCCCACCCTTTCTGAGAAAATGTCTCCATCCTCTTCTGAGATGCTCCAACCAGAATCCTAGGAAGTTAGAGTAGGGAGACAAGATCACCTAGGGCTTAAGGGTAAATTCTGGACTCAGACTCTCTGTGTGTTGATGGGAGGACCCCTAACCTTGCCAAGTTTCAGTTTACCATGTACATAATGGAACTAAATCTTCCTTCACAACATGTGATGAAAAATAAATACATACATCTCTTTTTTTAAATACATACATCTTATAGAATGTCTGACACTAAATAAGTGCTCAAAAAATGGAGTCCTCAAAAATGAGCAAGCTCCTCTCTTCACCCTCTATACCCAATCAATCTTCAAATAGAAATTCAACCTAAATCTACTGAAGTCTGTTCATTTTTTCTTCACCCTCACTGCTATTACTTAGTCCAGGTACTCACCTCCTCCGATCTGGGCTCCTGAAATATTACTTTTTCATCCCCATGCCTCCATTCTTGTTGCCACATGATCCCCAATTCATTCTTCACTCCACACGGTAGAGTGATTTTGCCAAATTATGTGAATCGACTTATGTCACCACCTGCCTTCCATCCTCATTGCCTTTCTGCCACAGACCTTCTCCAGTCCCCCAGGACCTGGCACCTCCTCCTCAGCCTCATTTCCCCATTGCTCTGCTCCTTCCCCACCACGACTCTTACTGTGGCCCTCTGACATTCCTCCACTGGCGGAAGAGCAGGGTGGGCAGTGGTGGGGGAGATGAGCCATTATCTCTTTCACTCTCACATCTTTGATGCTTGTGATTGTCTGTGCCCTTAACAACCTTCCCTGCAACACAGCTTTCCCTAGTGAACCAATAGGTTTCAGCTTCAGGTCCTCCCCCTGGTAAGCCTGGGAAGGAAGTATTGTCAGCACAAGGCCCAGCCCACAGAAAGGACCTGATAAGTATCTGTTGAATAAATGGCAAGAGTGACAGCATCAAATCTGATTCAACACTGACTCCTTAAATCCCTACGGACTGAAGACAAACTGGGCTCCCAGTCTGGGCCAGGGCTCAGCTTCTAGGTTATGTCAGAACCCAGAATAGTGAGCCATAAGATAATACAGGTTCTTTCCTGAAATTCCCACTGGGTCAAGAGCACATATGCAGTAAACAGCAAGTGATCAGCCCCCAGAGGCCCAGCAGGTATTAATACCTAAGACACACATTCTCCTGTTAATCTTTTCCCAACTCCATCTTCCTTCCCACAGGCTTCCCTTTCTCACCTAAATTCAAATAGTGAGACACAAGACATCCCTTATGGGAAGAAGTTCTATCACATCCCTGGAAAAGAATTTAATAGCTGATAAAGCTATTATCAGCAATAGCTTTAAAAACTTACATTTTCATGATTACTAATTAGAACTGTCAATTTAGTATAAATCACTGGAAGAAGTGGAGTCTCTTAGAAGAAAAGAGAGACTAAGAAATTACTTTGGCAGTTTTCAGAGTTTTATGCAATGTATTGTTGATGATCCTGTTAATCTCTTTTTCAAATACATGCAGATAGACAGCTAACATTCTCTATAATAAACTACAAAAGCACATGCAAATCCCTATTAATACACCAGTTTGGGGAACACATGTCAGGGGATATAAGCAGAGAACAAATGTTTGGCATCTAAAGTGAATTTTGTTTTCAACTTTGTATTTAATCCAAGGAACATTTGTTGGGTGCCTAATACATAAGAGATTGCAAAGGAATCAAAGTTTGAGATCCCACCCCTGCCTTTCAGTTGCTTGTGACCTAGTTGTGCAGGAGTGGAAGAAGATCACTCTAAAAACAGGTTGCACATGAGGCAGAGAGAGTGCAGAGGGGCAGGCATAGAGCCTGGACAAACACGAGCGAAGGGAGGGAGGAGCGCTTGTTCTCTGCCGCATCCCCAGCACAGAGTCAGGCACATCACAGCATTCACTAGAATTGCAGCAGGGATGAAGGAAGGATGGAAGGGCAGTCAGGTCCTAGTTCCAACCCTGTTGGTTAGAAAATATGTGAGCAATCACTGAGTCAACATGGAACAGTCTAATTTTCCATCAGTGGATGAATGAATACAGAAAATGCATTATATACACATACTGGAATATTATTCAGCCTAAAAAGGAAATTCGGCCATATGGGACAATAGAGATAAACCGTGAAGATATTCCCTGGTGGCTCAGATGGTAAAGCATCTGCCTACAATGTGGGAGACCCGGGTTCAATTGCTGGGTCGGGAAGATCCTCTGGAGAAGAAAATGGCAACCCACTCCAGCACTCTTGTATGGAAAATCCCATGGATGGAGGATCATGATAGGCTACAGTCCATGGGGTCGCAAAGAGTCAGACACAACTGAGCAAGTTCATTTTCACTTTCACTTGAAGATATTGGGCTAAGTGAAATAAGCTAGTCATGTAAGGGTAAATGTTGCATAACTCCAATTATATGAGGAGTCTAAAATAACTCAGTACATAGAATCAAACAGTGCAGTAGTAGCTGCCAGAGACTGTAGCGGAGGGGAAGAGGGGAACCTGCTAATCAACAGGCACAGTTTCAGGTAAGCAAGACTAGTAAGTTCTAGAGATCAGCTGTAGAGCAGTGTGCCTATAGTTTACTGAATTGTATGTCTGCAAATGTGTTAGGAAGATAAATCTCATACTGAGTGTTCTTGCCATGACAAAAAAAAATTTTTTTTTAAAGAAATCTATTTGGTTGTTTTAAGAAAAGATTTGGGGAGTTGTTTTGTGATCACAATGAAACATCATAGCATACAGAATTTAGTAATGAGAGAAAATCCTTCATACAACCTAGGGCTTAAATAAATATAACAGCTAGCAAAGTGGCCAAAAAATGTACTGCATTGGAAGCTACTGCACCCAACTAAATGGGGTTGAGAAAATCTCCTGGAGAATATGTCATCTGAGATGGATTTTGAAGTTGGAAAGGGTATCCAGGGACATGCACAGAGAAGTAAGAAGATAAGAGGTATGCACAAATGAGAGTGCTCAGAATAGATAGGGAAGATGAGTGTGGCCAAGCAGTGAATGACTAATAAAAATAATAGAAAAAATAGCACAGATTAGGCACTTCCTATGTGCCTGTCTCTATCCTGTATGATGTACATGTATTTATTCTTCACAACATTCCTGCATTTGTTTTCTATTGCTGCCATAACAAAACTTAGCTGCTTAAAATAACACACATTTGTCATCTTACAGTTATGTAGGTCAAAAGTCCAGTACAAGTGTCACTGAGCTAAAATAAGGGTGGCAGCTGGCCTCTGTTCCTTTCAGAAGGCTCTAAGGCAAAATCCATTTCCTCAGTCATTGAGGCTGTTGAAAATTTTTAATTTCTATGGTTGTAGGACTCAGGTCCTTGTTTCTTTGCTGACTTTCAGCTAAGGGCTCTTCCCAGCTTTCTTATTCCTTGGCATATGGCCCTCTTTTCCTATCTTCAAAGCCAGAAATGGAGGATCAAATTTCTTGTGTTTGTTAGGGCTTCCCTGGTGTGTCAGATGGTAAAGAATCTGCCTGCAGTGCAGGAGACCCAGGGTTGATTCCTGGGTGGGGAAGATCTCCTGGAGAAGGGAATGGCTACCACTCCAGTATTCTTGCCTGGAGAATCCCATGGACAAAGGAGCCTGATGAGCTATATAGTCCATGGGGTCGCAAAGAGTTGGACACCTTACACTCTTAAAAACTCTCCTAGCTAGTCTCATCTATTTGATCAATTGTCTTCCTCTTTAAAGAACCAATGTGATTACACTGAGTCCACCTGGATGATCAGCCTGCTTTAAGGTTCCTTACCTTAACTCTGGGACTTCCCTTGTAGCTCAGTTGGTAAAAAAAATCTGCCTGCAATGCAGGAGACCTAGGTTCAATTCCTGGGTCAGGAAGGAAATGGCAGAAGGAAATGGAGAAGGAAATGGCAACCCACTCCAGTGTTCTTGCCTGGAGAATCCCATAGACAGAGGAGACTGGCAAGCTACAGTCCATGGGGTCGCAAGAGTTGGGCATGACTTAGCGACTAAACCTCCACCTCCACCTCCAACCTTAACTCTACTGGAAGTCTATTTTGCCATCTAAATGCAACACATTCACAGGACCTAGGGACTGGGACACAGAGTGTTGGGCAGCTGATTTTCTGCTGACTGTATCCCGCTTGGCAGGTGAGGAACTGAGGCTCCGTGTGGTTAGGTAACTTGTCCAAGGTCATCACCTTGTTGTTGACAGAATGGCTTTTGACCCCAAGCAGGCTGACACTGGAGGCTTTCCTCTTAACCACAGACTTCCATCAGAGAACATAAAGGGGAAGTAAAGGACCCGACGAGAACAGGATACTGGGGTAGGGATTTACTGTAGCCACCCTCAAAAGGCAGACACAAGAGGTGGATGGCTTAAAGGAACACTGCACAGTGATTTCTAGTCAATTCAGTTTTCCACTGCTGGGTAACAAATTACCACAAACTTAGTAGTTTGATATAATATCCATGTATTACCTTACAGTTCAGTCTAAATTTGTGGTTGGTCTTCTGTAATATTTTTAAAGAAACACAGTTTTATTATTTTAACTTTAGGCAACAATTTGCTCTATGACAACCACTTTGCAGAGCACGGGTCTGAGGAAACATGATTTTATGACTATGTAAGAATTATGGATGTATCTAAGATGCGTGTTTCTCAAAAATGAGTGCTCCTAAGATTTTTGAAATCAGTTTATGACCCCATAGAATTCCTCATGCAAATTCACTCAACAAATACTTAGGCTGTTCTGAGTTCTAGAGAATTATGAAGACATCTAAAACCCCTTAAATTATTTAATAATTTAGCATGGTGCTAACAGTGAAAAAGAGCAGAATTAAGGAAGCTACTGGACAGAAAACCAGAAGAGTTCAAAGAAATGAGAAGTGAGGAGAGGAAGCAGCAGCCAGGCAGACTTCCTGAAGGAGGTGACACTAATAGCTGGACTGTTAATCATTACATAGAGAGCCCATGCTCTGGCTTCAGATGCTCTGTTCCATCTAGTCCTTTCCTTACTCTCCAGACTCATCCTATGCTACCTTGAACACATGAAGCCCTTTTCTGTCCCTGAACCTTTGCTCTTCCCATCTCCTCTGTCTAGAATGCTGTTCCTTCAGATTCTTCACCCAACTGGATTATTCTCAACCCTCAGCTCTCAACTTAAATGTCACCCACCCAGAGAGACTGTCCCTCAGCTCCCTACTACGTCAGTCCCTTCTGTCCCTCTTCTTGACCCCCTGCCACCCACCAAATTACTGGAAAGAATAACAGCAGTATTCAATGCTGACATGAGGAGGTGTTGCTGTTATCTCCATTTTACTGATGAGTGAGCTAAAACTAAGTCACCGTCCCAAGGTCACACAGTAAGAGAGGAAGCTGGGATTTGAGTCCAGGTTGGATGATGCCACAGTCCTTAATTTAACTGTTACATTCTAGGTTTTTCTACATATTATAAATCCTATAGGTATTCATTTACAAAGTCAGAAAAATAGAAGAAAGAAGGTAGGGGAAGAAAAGAGCCCATAATCTAGCCTCCCAGCTGACTCAGTAATCTCTTAGATTATATACTCCTGACCACTTATCTGCCAAAGTTGACTTTGCAATTGGCCATACCGTAGGCTATACAATAGGCCATACCTGCTTTTTTTCATCAACAGCAACTGAAAATCTCCTGCCAGGGCATCTTTCATTTCAGAACAGGAGTATCTGTTTGAACCAGGTACCTCCTCAGGTCCAGGTGGCCAGTGAAGCACATTACAGCTCATCCTCACAACAACGCTTTTAGGTTGGTTCTTTATTATCCCCATTTCACAGACAGATGAAACTGAGGCTCAGGAATATGTAATAACTTGCCTTAAATCACCATTAATAAATGGCAGAGATGGAACAGGAGGTCTGTACAGCTTCTGAATTCCTACGGCATAACTGTTTGCAATGTCTAAGAACCAAGTGTTCCCTTGATGAAATGATGGGGAGAGTTGTGGGTGAGGAAAGAAGACTGTTCCCAGCCTCCAGGTCTGCCCTGCCAGCTTGGTTGGGGATACGTGGGTGAGAAGGTCTGAGTCTGCAGGGAACTGGATAGGGTGAAAAAATACCTGACAAATGGAGGATTTTCAATTGGTTATTTTAAGTAAAACAGCTTCTTGTAATACATGCCTTGTGCGGGAGCAAAACAAACATTAATTAAAGGAGACGCACGCACTGTTATTTTCTCTAATGGTTTAGGGTCTATTTTTGAAAAGCCCACAACATCCCACATTTAAATCTGCTGCCTACTCTAAGGACTCTGAATGCCAGATATGCTGAGCCACAGATGACAATTCAGACCCTCACGTGACCCACCAAAGCAGAGACCCAGTCTCCCAGGACCATTTCACTTCTAAAATCAGCTGGTAGATCAGCAAAGGGTAGGGGCTCTCAGGAGGGTACAGGAAAAACATATGTTTGAGTATTATGGGCTGTCCAGCAGGCAGCCAGCTATAAAGAGTGGTTTTTTTCTAAGAACTTACCCCAAAAAGTGTATGCTGGAGGAAGTTCCATTTCTACCACAAGTGCGATGCCCCCAATCCTGTGTGTCTAGGAACTATGGATGAGTGGTCCTGGGGACCTGAGAAGGGCAACCTTGAGAGAGGTGGCAGCCCTGGTTCAAGCTGCACCCACTTTCAGCACAATGAAATCATACCATTGGAATTCAGTGGACCCAGGTTCACACATAAGCTCCATCACCTGCTTTGTGGGCTTAATTATTTCATCTCTCTGACCCTCAGTTTCCTCATTTATCAAAAGGGGGGTGGGATATGCTTATGTGGCCTGGAGAGAGTAATGGGCATTAGAAGAATGAATGTCAAGTATTCTGTGCACTAACCGGTTCACGGTAGGTGCTCAGAGAACAGTAGCTGCTGCTGCTGGGTGGTTAATATGCCTTGGGCGTGTTCTTGTCCCATGTCCACACCAGAGTACCAGCTGTTCCTGCTCCAGAAAATACCTTTCTCTCTATTTCAGAACGCCCAAAGCCTGCCTGCCCTGCATATCCCTAGTAAACGGCTCCTTTTTCAGATTTACCCAGTTGGGCATGGCTTTCTGCACCTCTGTACTTTCACAGCACTTAATCAGTGAAAATAGGATCATGTTGTTCCCCACCCCATGCTGTTCTCCCCAGTCCAGGTATCACAATTGCTTCGTGTGTGTCACGTTCATTCCATTAAATTGATCTTCTTAAGAAGAAACTTCTGAAGTATTCCTCATCAGGCTTGGTATGTAGTCAGTGCTCAATAAACATTGTGCCATCCTTCATTTATTCAGCATATGTTCAATGAGCACCTACTAGGTGCCAGGCACCCTGCTAGGTTCCAGGGATACAGCAGTGAATGACAAAGCCCCCTGCCCTCTCTGAACTTCCATTTTAGTGGCAGCAGACAGATAATAATGAATAAACAAATCAATAAATATATGGTTATTTAAAGAACACATTAGCCTTTGATAAACACTATGAAGAAAAGAAATCAAGATAAGATGAGAGAGATGGATGGCAGAGATAGTGCTTGGAGGGGCGTATGTGAGGAGCTAATGTCTGAGCAGAAACCTGGGCACTGGGACAATTTCAGGGAAGTAAGTTCCAGGTGGGGGAACAACTGCATATGTCTTAATGTGGGAAAGACTTTGGTTTGTTCTAGGAACTAGAACAAAGCCAATGAGGCAGGGGCAGAGCCACGGCAGGAAAGATGGTACCAGTCAAGATTAGAGGAGGGCCAGAGGAAGTTGACCTGATCAAGGCATTTGGATTTTACTGTCTATGTGTGACAGATTTTAAGTGGGGTGGGGAACAACAAGATCCTATTTACAGTTTTACAAGGTCTCTCTGGCTATTGTGTGGACGTAGGTTGTTCAAGAACAAGAGAAGAAGCAAGGAAATGTGGTGCTAGTATATATTCAATAGTATCTAGAATGTTACCAGGGACTGTGGAGGATGATTGGATTTGATGGACTGGAGGTGAGGGAAACAGACAAATCAGAACTGTCCACCTGGTGTTCGGTTTAAATAGCAGGGGGCACCATGGTGTCATTTCCTGAGATTAGAAAGATGGAGAAGAATAAGTACTTCATGTTCAGAAGGACAGGAGATTGATATTTAGGAGGTGTTAGCATCCACATATGAAAGTTATGGGCTTGGAGGAGATCATCTGTGGTAAGAGGGTAGACAGGGATGGGAAGAGGGCTGAAGCCTGAGCTCTGGACACAACAGGAACTTAAGATTAAGCAAGAAAGGAAAAGCCAGCAACGCAGACTAAGCAGGACCAACATGCAAAGTACACGGAGACTAAAGAGAGCAGGGAGCCTAGAAGCTAAGCAGAATGTTTCCAGAAGAAATCATCATCATCACCACCACCACCACCACCAGCATCATCGCTGTATCATCACCATCACCACCTCCATCACTACCACCACTACCACCACCACCATCATCATTATATTATCGCCATCACTACCACCATCATCATCACCACCACCACCACCATCATCACTGTATCATCACCACCACCACCTCCATCACTACCACCACCACCACCGTCATTATATTATCACCATCACCACCTCCATCACTACCACCACCACCACCATCATTATATTATAACCATCACCACCACCACCATCACCACCACAACCACCATCATCATCACCGTATCATCACCACCACCACCTCCATCACTACCACCATCATCACCACCACCACCACCATCATCATCACTGTATCATCACCACCACCACCTCCATCACTACCACCACCACCACCATCATTATATTATAACCATCCCCACCACCATCATCACCACCACCACCACCATCATCATGTCATCGTCATCAACACATCAAGTGAACATCTTGAGTCCTGCTGAATCTGTGCTAGATGCAAAGCTTGACTTGCTCATCAAATTCTCACAATTCATGAGATGAAATTCAGGATCTCCATTTTCAATTATAGAGACTGAAACTTAGAGAGTGAACCAAAGAATCACCAAATATTAAAACATGGACAGATTGATCTACATTCATTCCTTTGTGAACTATAGCCACACTACACTCCTAAAGCTTATCTCAATAGAAAATAAAAGGAACATAAGACCGTCCCTCTTCGAAACACAGCTCGGCAAATTCTACAAGAAGAATACCAGGCTCTTGTTGGAGCTTGTTGTCCACCCCCCAGTTTCCCACCCTGGGACTCAGCACAGGAGCCCAGACCCGCCCCCTCCTCTGGGTCTGGAACACAGTGGCCAGCAGCTGGGCAATTAACATGACTCACTTCCACTCTACCAGGGAAGCGCTGAGTGATTTGCAGCTGGTGAAAATGGGATACTTTGCCACTCAGGCATAGCATCTTGGATGAAGGGGACTCATCAGTGGAATTGTTGTAGTTGGCCAGTTATTTACCCCAGTCTGGGAACTTCAATGTCTGATACCAAGTGAGCCTCTCTCTGAACATAGCTCAGCCGAATAATTAGTCAAGATGGACCTTAATCTCTCAGTAATTTAGAGGAGGGCCATCCAAGTCCTTGCCTTCATGCTCCTGTTTCCATTACTTTTTAAAAATAGCCATTTGAAGCAGATGACCAAGGGAAATAGCTTGAGCTCAGTGACCTCTTGAGCTCAGCTGAATGAAGGCACACAGGAGGTGTCCCTTCTGTCTCCTTCCTCTTGGACAAAGCTTTTGAAATAAAGAAGAATGTCCATATCTAACTCCTTGTGACAGATGTCCTGGGCAGGGGGGAGATGGATGAGATCAGGAGCTGATTCCTATTTAACGCCATTCCACTCCCTACACTGGCCCCATGTATCTGCTTTCCTAAAGGCCCCTGGCCACAGCACCTGCTGCCCCATCTGCAACCAGGACATTGCTCCAAACACTGCCTGTACACCTCCATCCTAAAACACTCTCTCCATTCCAGGCCCTGAGCTACAGGCTTCACTGGTACTTGTTCCTTTCTCAGTACTAAGAATACCTTTAAGATGAGTACTAGCACTCCATTTATGAAGAAACAAGCACAAAGAGATTGAATGACTTGCCCAATGTCACACAACCAATAAGTTAACACGGCAGGACCATCCTGTCTCGTCTGGCCCCTGAGCCTATTCTCTTAAACAACACCTTCACCTTTCTCCATGAGGATAGCACAGAAGTAACTGGCAAATGGATCACTGTAATACTTTATCTAGGTGTTTGTGAGCGGTACTAATAACTGGATGCATGCTCAGTCACTCACTCAGGTCCAACGCTTTGTGACCCCATGGACTGTAGCCTGCCAGGTTCCTGTGCCTGCCAGGAGGTTGCCATTTCCTACTCCAGGGGCACTTCCAGATCCAGGGATCAAAACCTAAGTTTCTCGTGGGCAGGCAGATTCTTTACCACTGCGCCACCTGGGAAGCCTAATAACTGGATAGATGATTTTTAAAAAAAGTCAAAATAGTGTATTCACTTCAATCAAAGATCTCTGTGATTCAGAGTAAGACTGAGGGCAGAAGTCACTGAACTACAGGCCACAGGCTGCATCCAAGTTGTAAGGGAATCCAGCCATGTGCACATGTGTGCACATTTTCTGTGGCTGTTTGCACACTACACCAGCAGGGATGAGGAGTACAGCAGAAACTATAAGGCCTTCATAGCCTGAAATATTTACTACCTGGCCTTTTACAGAAAAAGAAAAAAAAAAATGCCCACTACCTTGTCTAGAAAAACAAATCCAAGCTGTGAGATTAGAAATACACATTTAAAGGCCTGTGGTGAATCCGAATCCATGACCAAGAAGGAAATGCTAGCTATCAGAACCCAAAGATGGTCCAGCCAGATCCTTACTGCCTTTCATTAGCACCAAGTTATGCATTTAATGGTATGCCTAGTGTTTCATTGACCAAAGGAAGAAAATGTCATTTTCAGAGGAGACCAGCATCTAGCGGGAAGCATCTGGCTCCCCGGGCCATGTCAGAATGCATTTACCCGGTGGGCAAGGAGTGGCAATTGAGCATTTCTCTCTCTCTCACTTCCTCTGCCCCTATGGATCACCAAATCCTTCACCTCTCCAGTCAGCCTGCTTCTCCCACTATCTATGGGCCCTGTTTTAGTTCAGCCCATCATCATCAATGTTAAAGAGTAAATACCATAAATAATCATAGTGACATCTTAAATCATCACCCCGGCATGGTTAGCATTTTAAGAGCAGAATGATCGTGGTATAACAGGGATACAGAAAGGGCTACCCAGTGCTCTGCTGGCAAAGGCAGGGAAGTTCACAGAGAAGGTGATACCTCACTCAGCTCCTTCTAATCTCTAGCCCCCCTCTCTTCTCCCACCTTGGCAGTCTCCTACCCACACTTCAAAACCCAGTACAAGTTTCTCCTCCGCTGGTAACTTTTCCCAAGCTCTGCTTAGCAAGCACTTCTGTGTTCCCTTAGTATTGCTTTCTTACTTGTCACATGATCAAGATAAAGCTATAATTACTGTTTATGATATTTATATAACATAGTAATGATGGCTTTACTGAGTGATCGCTATGCTCCAGACTCTATGCTCCAAACATAGCACTCCACAGAGAATCAAAGCATCTGACCCCAAAGCCTATGTTTGCCCACCACATTCCCATTTTCTTCCTGGAAGGAAGACACTGTGGTGTATTCACTTTTATCTCCCCCAGGCCCCGTGCCCAACAGTACCTATCATATAAGCAATGTTTGTAAAATGAGTGATTAATCAGTATGGTATATGCAGTTCAAAAATTTCCTGTCTCTTGGTGATCCAAACCCCAAACCTAGGTACTCCTGTGAAGAGACTTGACAAATGTAATTAAAGTCCCAAGCCAGTTGACTTTAACATTATCCAAGTGGACATCACCCAATCCGATAAGCCCTTTAAAAGCAGAGCGTTTTCTCCAGAGCTAGAAGTCAGAAAAATTGGAAGAATTAAGGGGTTTGCCACACTCTCACTTGCTTGAAGGTGGAGGAGGCAGATGATGAGGGATGCTGGCAGCTTCCAGGAGCTGAGACCAGCCTCTGGTTGATAGCCAGCAAGGAAATGACAGCCTCATTTCCACAACCACAAGGAGATGAACTCTGCAAACAGCCAGTGAGCATGAAAGAAGACCCCAACCTCCAAATGAGGACCACAGCCCCAGCCAATGTGTTGATTTCAGCCTGGTTAGACATTGAGTAGAGTCTAGACACCCTCACTCAGACTTCTGACCCACGGAGCCAGGAGATCATCAGTGAGTCACTAATCTTACAGTGACTTGTTATTCAACAACAACAAACAAAATGCAAACAGGTTTCTAATTCTGTGGAGGTGATGGTGGCCAAACTGCTTTGTGTGGATTCCAAAGGTTCTGCGGAACATTACAAGAGGTGAACATTCTTGGGCATGTATCCAGACAAAACTTTAATCCAAAAGATGCATGCAGCCCTATGTTCATAGCAGCATCACTCACAACAGCCAAGACAGGGAAACAACCTATCCATAAAGATAAAGAAGATGGTACATATATGCAATGGAATACTGCTCAGCCATACCAATAATGAAATAATGCTCTTTGCAGCAACATGGGTGGGCCTAGAGACTGTCATAATAACTGAAGTAAGCCAGGCAGAGGAAGATAAATATCATATGATATCACTATATGTAGTATCTAAAATTGGACACAAATGAACCTATGGGAAACAGAAAAAGACTCAAGGACACAGAGAACAGGAATGTGGCTGCCAAGGAGGAAGGGGTTGAGGAAGGGATGGAGTGGGAAATTGGGGTGAGCAGATGTAAACTATTATACACAGGATGGATAAACAAGGTCCTACTGAATAGTAGAGAGAACTATATTCACTATCCTATGATAAACCACGATAGGAAAGAATATTAAAAAAGGATGAATATGTGCATAATTGAATCACTTTGTTGTATAGCATAAATTAACACAACATTGTAAATCATCTACACTTCAATCAATCAATCAAAATAGTCCCAAAGTAAAAAAAAAAAAAAGAGGTGAGTGTTGGCCATGATCCAGCATCATAGAGTCGTCATGGGGTGAGGAAGTCCATGTCCTTCTACAGACAGATCAGAAGCTGGTGAAGTAGGGAGCACTCTGCAATGACTGGAGTGGGCAGGAAATACCAAGTCCCAGGTCCTAGTCCCAGCTCTGCCTCACTGTGTGACCCTGGACAAGTGCCTTTACGTCCCTGACCTGTGGTCCTTTGATCTGTCAGATGGGGGGCATTCGTTCCTCTCCTGTCTACTTCACAGGGGTATGAATCAAGTTCAAGTAAGATAAAAGTCCAACAAGCCACATAAATTGTGGTCACTTCTGGAGGAATATAGTGTTTCCTCAATCACCTAGGAAGTTTGGCGAAGAGCTATGCCATATTATAAGACTAATAAAATTCAGGTGAAGAGCTATGCCAAGCTACAAGACTAATAAAATTCAGGTGATTAGGCAGAACTTCAAGGGGTTCAGATTACAGTTGTTCCATCCCTACTAAGAAAAGTGGTTCTTTGCCCTGTGACTCCCTGGGGGAATCATCATCATCATAAAAATAATGTCTTCTGTTTCAACAGCACTTTTCAGAGTACTTTCCCCTCTACCATTTGAATTGCAATAGCTTGTACTCATTAAAGGGAAAAAATGGACTAAGAATCTTTCTAGTTCTGAAAGTTTTGGTTTCCCACCACAAGATAGGGTTAGTTTCACCCACTAAATGGGAAGGAGACTGAGGCCCAGCCAGGTAGGCAGCTTGCCAAGGATACGGGGCTGGTCAGTGAAGCAGCAAAGACTCTCACTGCCAGTCCTTGCTTCTAATATTAAATAACTCCAGCTCTGTGCCTCTGGGATGGAGCTGGGAAAATACAGACTTCTCACATAGAGGCTCGGCTTTGCCTGTGCCAGGTCTGAACTGAAAGGGGGTTCACTCACACTCAAGTTCCATATTATAGACTGAATATAAACAAAGCACTGGAATCATGTCTCATTTTGAAGAGCCCCTTCTTGCAGCCCCTCAGTTATTCCACGATGACAGTTATTCTCCTGGCTGTGGAGCAGAATTTTTCTTTGCTATTTTCATCAAGTAGGGGATGTGCGGAACCCTCTATAGGGTATGCTACTCTCAACACTCAGCTGATAAATATTAATTAAAGAACAGGGAAAAGGGACCCACAGACCAGGACCTTTCTTGGAAAGACTTTGAGCTTCACCAGATGAGCCCCAAGTGGGGAGACCTTAGCTGGGTCTCTCAGTTCACATAATGTTGCCATCCTGAACACACAGTTTGGGGCCATGACTCTAGACATGGTGAAGCATAAGCAGGTTAGAATTATCCTGGCCCTGAAAGTTATTCCTGAGCTCTAGAATCTAACATGAATGGAGCCATCCGGTTCTAAAAGAGGTGGCATCCATGCAATTCACTTGTTATTGAGGCTAAGTGTACACTGGGTGCTAGAGATTCCACATGGCACAAAAGAGCTATAAGTTCCTTTACTCTCAGAGAGAATGTGGTCGAGGGGTACAACTGACAGTCACTCACACAAACAGATGTCAGACATCAACTGTGATGTGAGTTGCATGGGGATCTGAAAGTCACAAGCTCGAATGCTGAAAGAGTGAGGACTAGGCTGAGGTCTGAAGGATGAATAGGGTTGATGCATTGATCACGGGAAAGAGCAGCATGTGCTAAGGGTGAGAGGCTTTTGAGTATGAAGGATCAAACAAATTTCCATGTGACTGGAGTTACAGAATCCATGTTGTAACGGCAATGGTGAAAGAACCAAGGGCCAGACCACACAGGACCACTGAGGAGTTGAATTTTATTCCAAGTGTAAGAAGAGAGCTTTGATGGGTTTTAAGCAACAACGAAACAGGATGTAATCAATGTTTTTCAAAAGAGCAGGCAGGCTGCCTTGTGGATAACTGATTAGGCAGAGGAGTGGGAAGATGGGGGGTGGGGAGGTGAAAGGAAACAAGAAATCCAGTTCAAGTGCCCTTGTGATCATCCGGAATTGGAAAAGAAGCATCTTCTCAGAACTCTGCACACCTATAACAGCGCTAGTGGTAAAGAATCCGCCTGCCAATGCAGGAGACATAAGAGATACAGGTTCAATCCCTGGGTCAAGAAGATCCCTTGGAGGAGAACATGGCAACCCACTCCAGTTTCTTGCATGGAGAAACCCATGGACCGGGGAGCCTGGCAACTACAGTCCATGGGGTCGCAAAGAGTCTGACACAACTGAAGCGACTTGACACGGCACAGAAGGTGAACAGAACACTGGACCAGTCATCAGAAGACGAGTATGATCTGGCGTACAACTACTTATGATTCCTTGGGCATTAGGAAAATGATTTGCCTCTATGTATCTTATCTTGTTTAACATCCAATAGAATCCATGCATCCTGGCCTACATACTAATGAGTTCAAATCACACAATGTCAGAGATAGGCATGTAAGAAGAAGCAGTTGGTCTCTGGTCCCATGTGATGCTTGGCCCTTCCTCTATCTGGTTTATTTTGTGTCCCCAGCACTTAGTACCCTGGAGAACCATGGGCAGGCACCAAGTATATCTCTATAGATGATTTATCACTTGAACATCTTCAGAAATGGGGAAACTCTCTCTCACCCCCAGAATAGCCACCGTTGCACTACACTCCCCATCAAAAATATCTTCCTCTTATTCAGACAGCATCTGTTTCCTGTAACTTCTGCCAAATGCGCCCGGATCAGGTCATGTGGCACAAGCCTCACATCAGTCCTTCAGTGAACACACCTCTCCAAGTCTCTTCTTCCTGTATAGCCTCCCCTCTTCCTGCAGCTGTTCTTCAAAGGACATAGTTTTGTTGCACTCTCAGGCTTTCACTCCTTTGAATAAGTCTTCTTTTATTTCCCTCTTCCTCTGAAGCATCTAGGACAGTGCTAGCCATAGAGCAAGCAATAAGTATTTGTTGGTTTTCTTGGGGTGAACACTGTCTGCCTAGAGTGAAAAGGAATCTCCCAGGAACCAAAACAAAGTGGAAGAGACAGGAACGTAGGAATAATACAGAGAGGGTTGACAAGGTCTCAACAATCAAGCCAGCCAGCAGGCCTGGGTGTTGCTCCTGAGTCAGTGTGACTTGGGACTCCTGAGTTTCTTTATCAGTAAAACTCAGTGGTTTGGACTAGTGATTGCTCTCGATGTTAAGCATGAGGTTCTAGTTAAGCATTGTCACCCTTGAGCTTGAGGCTGTCAGAGCACGTGTTATAAAGGGATTAAGGGTACGGCAGCTTCGGGATGATACTTCCTTAACAAACTGAGCAGGATGGAAGGAGTAATGGAATAACTTTGTCACTATCTGACTGAGTCTGACTTGATGCCACATCTGGCCACCACATAAAATCAGACCATATAACATCAACATCATTGGTAATATCTTTGGGAAGCTCTGGACTTGAAATCTCCTAGCTAAATCCAAATAGTCACAGTAGAACTCTTGTCTGGTCATGTTTCTCTTCACAGCTTTGGGAATAAGAGAAGAAAATATGACAATAATCTCAAGAATGAATTTCTCATGTATGATTGTCATATTTGCCACTTTGATCCAGATTAGACTATCCTTTGTCTTTTATTTCAACCAAGTTCTCTTTCACCATGGTAAGAGGAGAACTGTGCCTGCACTCAACAATGACATTCCCCAAAGTGGCTGAACAGAATGCTGGTGGTGTCTTTTCTTTCTAAAATGTTCTCCCTTCCCTTCCTTCTAAAATCCATCATTTTGGTGGCCTTTGCCAGCCAGGAGGGCATTGGCAAGAAGGCAGTCTGAAAACATTTCTGGACATGATAAAATGTGTGCCACATGTGTGTAAATGCATTGCATTCACATATGTATATTCAAACATTTGGCATATATGTAACTGCACATAACAGAATATTTATACATGTTGGTGATTTCATGGGCAGGTGTTGACATATCTCTTTGTTGGCATGTGTCTCGATATGTATGCATGTGTGACAGTGAGTGTGAAGATGTACCTGCAGAGCTGTCTCACCCCTGAGTGGCAACCCCACAAGTCCTTATCCACGATAAGGAACGAAAATGCACAGGAGGCTCTGACATTTGGATTCTCACACTCTGCTGACAGAAGAGATGGTTGCAATAGGGTTTGACAGCTCTGCTGATGAGCTGGGGCTAGCCCTTGGCCCCTCCCACATGTGTGTGTGCTAGGTTGATTCAGTCACGTCTGACTTTTTGCAACCCTGTGGACTGTAGCCCGCCAGGTTCCTCTGTCCATGGGATCCTCCAGCCAAGAATAATGGAGTTGGTTACCATTCCCTCTCCAGGGGATGTTTCCGACCCAGGGACTGAACCCACGTTTCTTATGTCTCCTGTATTAGCCAGGTGGGTTTTTTACCACTAGCACCACCCATCACACAGCCTTCTATAATTGATGTCTGTGCTCCTGACATCTCTTCCCTTTGGCCTGCAGGTCCTTGTCCGGCCGCATCGTGGGCGGCGTCTGGTGGTTCTTCACCTTGATCATCATCTCCTCCTACACAGCCAATCTGGCCGCCTTCCTGACGGTGGAGAGGATGGTGTCTCCCATTGAGAGTGCTGAGGACCTTGCAAAGCAGACAGAAATCGCTTACGGGACCCTAGAAGCGGGATCTACGAAGGAGTTCTTCAGGGTAGGGACATCCCTTGTCCGGGGCACTTCCACAGAAGGGAACCAATACCGTCATTAAAATATCCCTCTCAGAGAGCATGAGATTACAGGCAACTGCTTAAGTGAGTGTACACCAGGGACACTGAGAACATTTCTCAGCTTTATACAGATCCCCCAAACACCCTCCATTTCTATATTCATGGACTTCAAAGCTCTTCCACTGAATTAGACCCCCTCACATACCCTTGTCTGTACCAGGTTCTTTGAGGACTGCAGACTGTATGATAAACAATTCCCTTCCTGCTCCCACAGGCACCTTCAGTCTTGTTAGTTACTGATTACAAACAGTTGTTTTTTGTTTTTTTTTTTTAATCTCTGAAAACCCTAGTTTGTCATCCCCATGGCAGCCAAGAGCTCCTTGGCAGCCCCAACCCAGAGTCACTCAGTCCTCCATCGACAGTTAATTAAGATGTGTGAAGGGCTGTGGGAGCTGCAGATGATAGAGAGATCCGAGAACAAACACCCCAAGCCTGTTTTCCCGTCCTCCCTGCCACTAACGCTGTCTTCATGCTCCTGGAGATGAGATTTTCCTGATAGTTCACACCCAGCGACTGTGAGTGCGGCCTCAGTGCTGGGGGCACTGGGGTGAGGCGGAGGGGACATATTAATTTTCTGCATACTGTTGCCCAGAGCACTCTGCAGCTCAAGCTGTCTGCAGCCCCTCTCCCTGCTGTGACCATCCTATCAGGTCAAAATGCATCTTGCCATTGCCCTGCTGTGTGTTTTGGTGGTTCTGAGCCCGGAAGGTGATCTGAAAATCTGGGCACAGCTGATTTTATCTATTTCTCAGTTTACTATAAGAGAATATTCAATATATTGTAGATCCCATGATTTGTCCGGGGTATTTCTTTTCCTAATTTGAGATCCTCCCTCCCTTTTCTCCTTTCTTTTTTTTCTCCCCCTGCCCAGGACATTGTTGCTTGAATGATGAATCTTCATGTAAAGAATCAAATATTTCAAGTTAGCAAGGAACTGAAAGGTGACCATGCCCAAACTCCTCATGGAACAAATGGGGAAAGTTATCAGTAGATAGAAGCCTGGAATCCAGGGATCTTCACCCCCAGGCCAGTGTGCACACTGGTACCCACTTATGAAACAAATCACCTAGTTTACTTGATTAAAGACTATCTTAAAACTCCCTCTACCAAATGCTTCACTAACATTCCCAGTAACTATCTCCATTCATTTTTCCTTGAGAGCTAGAATTTTCCTGGGCCCAAATATCTTTTGAGATCAGCTGGCTCAAACAACAACCTAAATATATGTCAGTATTTTGCCAACTCCTGTTGATATCAAGAAAATAATCCTGATATTGTGCACGAGGAATAATGACATATTACATATATAAAGAAATCTGTAATCTACATATCAATCACTAGATTAGATAGGTTGGCTGACTCTAGTAGTAACTGTCTTTAAAAAATATAGTCCCTTTGTATGGCTGAGTCCCTTTCGTGTCCACCTGAAACTATCACAACATTGTTGATTGGCCTATCAGTTCAGTTCAATTCAGTCACTCAGTCGTGTCCGACTCTTTGCGACCCCATGAATCGCAGCACGCCAGGCCTCCCTGTCCATCACCAACTCCCTGAGTTTACTCAAACTCATGTCCATTGAGTCAGTGATGCCATCCAGCCATCTCATCCTCTGTCGCCCCCTTCTCCTCCTGCCACCAATCCCTCCCAGCATCAGGGTCTTTTCCAATGAGTCAGCTCTTCGCATCAGGGGGCCAAAGTATTGGAGTTTCAGCTTCAACATCAGTCCCTCCAATGAACATCCAGGACTAATCTCCTTTAGGATGCTCTAGTTGGACCTCCTTGCAGTCCAAGGGACTTTCAAGAGTCTTCTCCAACACCACAATTCAAAAGCATCAGTTCTTCGGCGCTCAGCTTTCTTTATAGTCCAACTCTCACATCCATAAATGACCATTGGAAAAACCATAGCCTTGACTAGACAGACCTTTGTGGACAAAGTAATGTCTCTGCTTTTTAATATGCTGTCTAGGTTTGTCATAACTTTCCTTCCAAGGAGTAAGCATCTTTTAATTTCATGGCTGCAATCACTATCTGCAGTGATTTGGGAGCCCAAAAAAATACAGTCTCACACTGTTTCCACTGTTTCCCCATCTATTTCCCATGAAGTGATGGGACCAGATGCCATGATCTTAGTTTTCTGAATGTTCAATTTTAAGCCAACTTTTTCACTCTCCTCTTTCACTTTCATCAAGAGGCTTTTTAGTTCTTCTTCACTTTGTGCCATTAAGGTGGTGTTATCTGCATATCTGAAGTTACTAATATTTCTCCCAGCAATCTTGATTCCAGCTTGTGCTTCTTCCAGTCCAGTGTTTCTCATGATATACTCTGCATATAAGTTAAATAAGCAGGGTGACAATATACAGCCTTGATGTACTCTTTTTCCTATTTGGAACCAGTCTGTTGTTCCATGTCCAGTTCTAACTGTTGCTTCCTGACCTGCATAAAGGTTTCTCAAGAAGCAGGTCAGGTGGTCTGGTATTCCCATCTCTTTCAGAATTTTCCACAGTTTATTGTGATCCACACAGTCAAAGGCTTTGGCATAGTCAATAAAGCAGAAATAGATGTTTTTCTGGAACTCTCTCGCTTTTTCAATGATCCAGCAGATGTTGGCAATTTGATCTCTGGATCCTCTGCCTTTTCTAAAACCAGCTTGAACGTCTGGAAGTTCACAGTTCACGTATTGCTGAAGCCTGGCTTGGAGAATTTAATTGCCTATACTCCAATACAAAATAAAAAGTTTAAAAATATAGCCCCTTATATGTGTTTAGGGTTTCCCAGGTGCTCAGCGGTAAAGAATCCACCTACCAATGCAAGAAACATGGGTTCAATCCCTGGATCGGGAAGATGCCCTGGAGGAGGAAAGGGCAATCCACTCCAGTATTCTTGCCTGGGAAATTTCATATACAGAGGAGCCTGATGGGCTAAAGTCCACGGGGTCACAAAGAATCTGACACGACTAAGAACACACATGCATACACATACATACACACGAGCATATGTGTTTAACACTTGTCCATTTACAAAGCATTTTCAAAAGCTAGACATCAGTAGCCCTAAAATACATCTATTTAATACCTGCCAATGAAGGGACACTTTTTGGGAATAACATCACACAGGACAATGCTGATTTGTTGTACTGGATCATGGACCCTGACCAAAAGCCTGCTAGATGAAAGGTTAGATTCTGTGAAGGACCCACAGAAGGGAAGATGTCCCCCATCCCCAGGTAGTGCCCACAAACTTGAGACCTGTGCCCAAGTGTGACTGGCTCTCAATCCTTAACAGTCTAGCCTGGATATCCAGTGAGTGACCGGACTATGTGTCGTAGAGGAGTATCAATCCTCACAACATTCCTTCTAAAGTGAGGGCCACACAGGCCATGCAGATGAATCACATGGGGAGCTTCTGAAAAAAATTTATTCTAGGCCCCACCCCAGACCTGCTGAATCAAAATCTCTAGGTTTAGAGCCTGGGTCCTGCATATTTATAGTCTCCATACATGATTCTGGTGCCCACTAGAGTTTGAGAGCTATTGTCCTTGGAGCCAAGATAGTCTTGGAATACACAATACTTGTTCTGACCTGTGAGATAATGAGTGGAATGTGGCTGGAGAGAACCAGCATCTCCAGGGGAGTGAACAAATGAGGTGAAGTCACAAAGGAAGGAAGGTCTAAAATGAGTTCAGGAGGAAATGAGGAAAGCAGCTTGGCTGGGTGTAGAGGCTTTTGAAATGTTAGCAGAAGACCATATCAAGTCCCAAGTTATTAACTTTATCGGACAACAAATTACATTCTGAGAACAGTCTTGCAATATGAGATGACTGTAACTTGGCACCTATGATCTAAAAATTCTTTGTTGTTGTCTTTTAATGACGAACTCAGATTCCAACTGTAGTCAGCTCTCCACTTCTTCAGGACTGTGTAAATATGACCTTATTGAACAATGGATAGATCCTTTGATGTCTTTAAGAGTCAGACAGAGCCCCAGTTTCTTAACTCTTCCCATGTTTAAGAGGAATCTAACTACTTAGCAGTAATTAAAAGATTCTGAGTTCTCCTATTCATTCTGTATTTGCAAGATATTTGTACTTTGGAGCCTACTGGTACTAATTAGAGCCTCTTATTTTGCAATCACTCATAATTTGTTTCTTCCTGAGCTAATCTCGCTCATGAATGTGTGATCAAGCCACATTCAGCTCTTCATTAGTGTGTGTGCGCCGACCTCCATGCCAAGCGCAGCCCGTGCTTCATTCCAGCTTTGTTCTGTCCCTGGCCAGAGGTCTAAAATCGCCGTGTTTGAGAAGATGTGGACGTACATGAAGTCAGCAGAGCCATCCGTGTTTGTGCGGACCACAGAGGAGGGGATGATCCGAGTAAGGAAATCCAAAGGCAAATACGCCTACCTTCTAGAGTCCACCATGAATGAGTACATTGAGCAGCGGAAACCCTGTGACACCATGAAGGTGGGAGGTAACTTGGATTCCAAAGGCTATGGCATTGCGACGCCCAAGGGGTCCGCCCTGAGGTAAGTAGCCAAGATTTGCTTCCTCGGTACTCCCTCTCCCCTCCCTGCCTCAGAAGGGAAGCTGCTGTGTCTGCCACATGCTCCAGCGCTACACGGGAGCTGTCGGGAGGTCTCTTCTCGGATACCTGTGGGCCTGGGAGATTCCAGCCACCTGCGATCTTCAGCCCGGAGGTTGGAAATTGACCCGGGGGCCTCAGCTTGCTCTGACTGTCGCTGCCCGCGTGCTCTTTCTCCATGCCTCGTCTCACCCCTCCCAGTGTTCAACATTGATGAACCTTGTGTTTCTATTGTGTGACTTGTAACATGCCACCCTTTACCAGACACCTCCACATCCAACTGGGCCACAAACAGGGTTCTCCAGCAACCTGAACTCTTTGAAGGTGGTTTGTAATGTTTGTCTCCAAAGAAACAAACACGTGGTCCAAATGAAAAATCAAGTCATTTGAGTCCTAAGATTCTAGCCATCGAAACTGAAATGACACCAATTGAGTGTCGGCACCCATTCTGTCCTAGATGCTGATTTCTTGAGCAAGAGATAGGTAGTTCAGGAAAGAAGCAAAGAGGACTTTATTTTCACATGAAGAGTCTCTGGTATGCATTCCAAAGAGTTATGGCAGCGTCTTATAGAACTAAAGTCAAAAGGCCTAGATTTAACTTCGAGATTTACTAATGACTGTCTTACAAAAGGTAAGACATATCATCTCCCCGACCTTCAGTATCCTCATCTATAAAGAGAGGATAATCACCTAATCCTTTCCTAGGTTTAAAGTGGTTTTAAGTTCAAATGGAATAAACTATACAGAAGGTAATTACAGGCAATAGAGTGTGAAGTCACCTGTAAGATATTATGTCAATTACAGAAGGATTAAATCATTTTAGGGAAGAGTAAAGCATTCAAGGAAAGGTGAGAGTGTGTAAAAGGTTGTAAAAAGATGGAGAGGGGCTCCTAACCCATCATGACATGACATCCAGAGCCACTGCTGCCTCCATATCATTCAATTATTTCAATAATATTGATCCCTACAACAATCTAGGCACTAGGCTAGGAGTTGGAGCTACAATTTGGGGGTAAGACAAACATGGTCCCTGTCCCCATGGAACTACATTCTTGAAGGGAAGAAAGACATTAAACAGATGATTATTGTTTAATGGTCCACGACTAGTATGATAGTCTATAAAACGGGACATAGAGGACACCTACTTTCAACAATTTGGCAGAATAAAACTTCCACTATAAAACACCTAGATATACTGGAGAAAGATATAACAAGTAGCCTTTTAAATGCAAGTTAAGAAATTTCTACACCAAAAAGGAAATCAAAACCATAGTAATAAGCTAATTATACTGAGGCTGCCCTAAGCAGGAAAAAGTTATAAATTATGTGACAACATATAATACATGAGCAAGAATAAGAAGTAAAAGTAAAAACATAAAAGCAATCAACAATACTTTTAAAAGAAAAAGGCAATATCATAAAAGACCAGACATATTTAGAAAAGTACCAGTTAGGATTTAGAGAAGAAAAGTAGTCATTAATATAGAATGTCAGTGAAAGTGTTAAACAGCAAATTAGACAGAGTTAAAGAGAAAATTAGTGTACCTGAAAAAATCAGATAAAATTCCCTAGAATATCACATAGAAAGATAAAAAATTATAATAAAGAGGTGAAGAGACATGAGAAAGAAAAAGAAAAAAAAAAAACCCCAGGTGCATCTTCTTTAAGTTCCAGATGGAGACAAGAGAGGGTGAAGCAGGGGTAATATTTGAAGGGAATTTTCCAGAATTTATGGAAAACATAAATACTCAGATTCAAAAATTTTGACTCCCAAGCCAGATAAAAAGATGAAAACCAGCAACTGATTCAGTCGAAACTACAGAACAGTAAAGATAAAGAGAAGATCTCAAATACAACCAGAGATAACAAAGTCCAACTGGAATGCAGGATGGGTGGGATATGACTGAGAAGACTCTTCCAAGGATACTCTTTTCCAAGCTGAAATATGATGTATCAATAGGAGTTAAGTAAGGTCAGTGAAGGGAGAGGTAGAGAACAGTCTGGGCAGAGGGAACGGAACGTGCAAAGACTCTTAAGACAAGAAATTATGGTACAGCTGATAAACCAAAAGAAGCTAAATCCTCCTAGAACACAGATAATAACTAAGAGAAAAGGTTTAGCTATGACTAGAGAATGATAAAGTGTAAATAGATTGTGTTAAGGATTTTTGTCCTTATCTGAATAGAAATGAAAATATATTGAAGAATTTTAACTGTCCAAATATCAGGAAATAAACATATCTGTAGGAATATAAAAATAATTGAATGTGACCTAATAAAAGGAAACAAAATGGCCTGGTATTTTATAAATCATGCATTTTTGTCTGGAAGAACTTAAAAAGCTCTTTGTACACATTTAGGCAAAGTTCAAAGAGGCTCCTGAGGACAGTGCTTGGCAAGAGACTTTGAGATACTTACAAAGCATCACCCTAGAAAGGCCCAAAGTAGAGAATGCACTTTTATAGGTCCAGGAACACCAATGATGCTGCACTGTTATAATTTACTGAAGGTTTTATTAAGTCAGGGACCTCATGTGATCCAAATATTTGGATGCAAAGTTGAGGGCAGGGGAAAGGTACAGAAAGTGACATGAACTGCCCACTCAATACATTACCTCCATCTCCCTATCCCACACATGGATGCCTGGAACATAGTGACAAAGTCAGTAACATGAACACAAATCTCAGGTCAGCTGGCAATTCAAATGACTTTCCACCATAATAAAAGCTACTGCTGAGTGACTGCCTACCACATGCCACACACTGTACTATGCATTATCTCATATTAGCCTCTTGATCTCCCTATGAAGTACCACCATCCCCATCGTACGGATGAGGAAACAGCAGCACAGAACTAAGTTACCTGACCAAGTGGACACAGCTAACAAAAGGAGCCAGATTTCAAGTCCAGGCAGTCTGACTTCACAGCCCGTGGTTGTTCTTACTTTAACACTGTGCTGGGGTCCATGACCGACAGCGCCATTAAAGGCAGAAGACTGGTCTTAGAACAGGTTTCCCAGTACCTATGCACATGGGTCAAACAATAACCATCAACTCAAAGATTTGCACATGGACTTTTGGAGCCCAGAGCATCTACTCACCACTTTGAAGTCTAAAGGTGATAGTGAATGCTCACTTTAATGCACTTCTTTTTTTAATGCACCACTTTTTTGAGCAGTAACACTGCCTTTATGGGTTTTACATGATCAAAGTTTCTTTCTGGGATAAGTATTGAAAATAGTTCAACTCTATATTAAAGAAATACTTAATTCTATTGCTTATATCTCTGTAAGACATAACAAGTCATTTACTGTTTGGAGAAAAAAAAGAGCAAGATAAAAGGAAAGAGCAATGAAAAGGAACATCTTCCAAGTCAGACCACTGGTGGTTAATGTGCACGTCAAGAATACATAAATGGTGGCCATATGCCCACAGCTCTCTCCCAGTTCTCCTTTCTTTCCATTGGCAACCTTTATGATAGCCATGGGGCTCCCTGACTCAAAAACAGAAGAGCAACTCTCATCCTAAGAGGGCCTTGAGTTGTTGGTCTGGGAAAAGCCCTCCTCCCTCTAGGGGATTCTACTTCTCATCTCTGCAATAAAAGGAATCATTCTAGCAACCAGTAGTGTAGAGGTCCCAGGAAACATCCCATTGCAAAACAGCTGCAGAAAATATGAGTAAATAACCACATATGCACACATACAGCCCAGCCAGTTTTCCTTCATGTCTCTGCCTCACTCGACCAGATTATGCTGATTCCTCCAGGCATGGTCGAATACCAGCAAATCATGGCAAATGAACTGCCACAGACACATGTGCCCGCCCCAACAATCTCAGATCCACTGATCTGATCCTTGCAAATGGTTCTGCATGGCAGAGATGGGAAGTGAGCAATGGCATAAAGGGTAGTAATGATACACGATACCTTTGGTCCCCACTGAAAAGGGGCTTCAAGGTGCTTAAAGATGATACAGCAGAGGAAAGCAGTGTTGTCCTCGAAGTATTTAGAATCACAGAAAATACCTTTCTAAACACTGTCTAACCATTCACAGAACTGCAGACTCTTTAGGAGTGTTCACACCACAGATGTTGCAAACTTCTCTTCCACCCTGTGAAAGGTGGGACTCCTGGAGTCCTCACAGGAAGGTGTGCTCCAGACTTAGTGCCAGTGTCCACGGCAAGAAAGGACCTCCCTGGCGGTCCCCTCCACCACCTGCTCTCCAGAAAGCTAGACCTGATCACACCTGCAGGGCATTCACTCCCTTCCAGCCTGCCTCCTCCAAGAAGCATCAGGCTCCTCCAAGGCGGATCACCCAGCTCTGCCCCATAAGGTCAGAGAACTGTTAGCTAAGGCCCAAATGTTCCTCTAAAACTTGCCAAGTCTACTTGGCAGGGGCCAGGCGTGTCCCTGCGGAACCGTAAAAGGCTGTGTCAGTGACAGAATGGTGTGTTTGTCTCTTCTGCTCTGGAAACAGATACTCAGGAAGCGAGGTGGTACGGTGCTTGATTTTTCTATTTGGACAGGTGGCATTTCTTTGAAACAGATGCTGTTTGTTGGCTGTCCCTGCATGCTGGGGGTTGGGTGAGGGGCTGAGTTTTGTTTCCGAAGCCCTGAGGTTGTGGATAAAGACCTGCACAGCCAATGCCGGTCACTGGGGGAAGATAATTGGTAAACCTACTAATTGTGATCTATTGCCAACTTCTGCTGCCAACTCAATGTATCTGCTGGTCTGAAGTTTCTTTTCTTTATTATGATAAATACTCCCTTCAGTTGGAGGCGACGTGTTCAAATTTCCTAACTAAGGGAGCATGGCCCCTGTTTTCCCAACCAAGAAGGAATCCACACCAGATTGGCCTGAGTTAAAATCTGAAGTAATGATGCTCCTTCACAAACCATCTATCAGGAGTTTAATGGATTTGCTGAGAGTTATACCCTAACTGGGACATTGGTCAAAGCCTGGTCTTTAACTGTGACTGTGGTTACACGGAGTCTTCTCTGGTCCCTGTGATCATGACATGTTTTGTGTTCTGTCACATGTCTTGTCCATGCCGGATGTGTGAGCCAAGGTGACAGGAAGAGAATGCAGCTTAGTGGGTGAGGGTCTAAGACCCACTCCCCATGATTTCCACACAGCTTCACAGATTCCTTTTCTTCACACAAAGAACCGTGTGCTGCACTTCAGGGATTAGTGGTGAGAGAGACACGATTCCAGCCCTTAAATAATGCATGATCAAGCTTAGCTCATTAGCAGTATTATATAGATACCTGATAGTCTACTCAATGCCCTAAGAGAGTCAGACATGCAAGAGGAGGAGAGTCAACATTGGAATGGGAGGATTTCCAAAGGTTTCAACACTGAGGTAACAACCAAGATAGGCCCCTGAAGAAACCGTGATAGGTGAGAAGGGACTCCAGGTGGAGGGGACAGAGGAAAAGCAAGGACAGAGGTGGGGAAACATAGGACTTGTTTTCAGGAACAAGAATCCACTTGAACTAGCGTGCACACTAATAAGCAAGAGCCACAGATTGTGGTCACAGTGAAAAGAATGTCAAATGTCTCTGTATTTTTTATCTGATGTCAGTAGGGGTCACTGAAGGCCACTGATGGAGGGACCGTGTCAGACAGACTCCCAAAGATGATTCTGGCAGTGGTTTGTGAGGTGGACCAAAGTGAGGAGGACTGCAGGCAGGGAAGGTTATTTAGAAAGCTGCTGTGGTCATTTGGGTAGGAGATCATGAATGTGGTTACAGATCATAAGGAGATGGGGACAGATAGAAGAAGTGGTTCTATGTTTGTCATCGAAGCCTTACTTTATGACTTGGTAGTTTGGGAAAGAAGTCTGTTATAGGCACTTTCTAGGGACTTCTGCGCTCCTCTTCAGGAATAACCAGGTACAAACTGATTCTGGCAAGGACAGAAAACAGGCAGACATGGGGTTTACCTCCCAAACAGAATTATTCAGTTCAGTCGCTCAGTCGTGTCCGACTCTTTGCATCCCCATGAATCGCAGCATGCCAGGCCTCCCTGTCCATCACCAACTCCTGGAGTTTACTCAGCAGTAAAACAGTAAAAACAGAATTATTAACCCACCTCAATTTTACCTCTAGGGCAACTAGAAGGTTGAGAAAGGCTGGGAGGGGTACAGAATTCCTGGCACTGCAGTAGAAATGATGGAGAATGCCAATTATGTCTTCCTCCTACAGCACTGACCTCGAAAGTGTGAGTCACTCAGTCATGTCCAGCTCTTCGCCACCCCATGGACTGCAGCCCACCAGGCTGCTCTGTCCACGGGACTCTCCAGGCAAGAATAGTGGAGTGGGTTTCCATTTCCTCCTCCTGGGGATCTTCCCAATCTAGGGATCGAACCCATACTTCCTGCACTGCAGAAAGATTCCTTACTGTCTGAGTCACTAGAGAAGGCCAGCACTGACTGCAGCTTGTTTATACCTGTTTTAGTTTTTAATCAGACATAAGTTCAAGATTGCTCATCAACATTTTAATCTCAATAGCATTCCTACTGAATATATTTTTCTCCCTTCACTCAAAGCAAGGCTAGAAAATAATCTCCTAAGAATCACCTGTCTGCATTTGCATTTGGCTAAAAATAAGGAGGGAGGTTAAGGCCATGACTCAGGAAGAAATGTCCCAAGGTTTTAGGGGAGTGGTCTCACTTCCAGGGATTGAAGGTCTCCTAGCTGCCCACCTCCACACTGGGACCATGTGACATTACTGTATCTCAAGGCAATTAAGAAGATTTTTCTACTTTTAGAGTCACACTGACTGAGAATATAACTGGGAAACAAACAAATTCTGTTTTGGTGGTGTTGACTTGCCATAAAGAACTACTTCCCAACTTCAGTATGCTTTAAAATCTTCTAGGGAAGCTGGTTTAAAATGCCCCTTTCTAGACTCTGATTCCTGAGATTCCTGACTCTGCAGGTCTAGGTGGGGTCCAGGAATGTTCAATTTCCACAAGTCTCCTGGCAATTCTGTTATGGTGGACAGCAGTCCACTTTGGGAGACAAGGATGGAGGTCAGGGAAGAGAGTTGTCATGTTTTCTGAGGAAGCAGTGGCTTGGAAACAAAAGGAAGATGATTATGATGGGAGAATGACAGGGAAACTGCACTGAATAGTGTCGAAACCATGATCTGTGAAGTCAAACAAACTCAATTCAAGGTCAAGGGCCATTACTTTACTAGCAGTTTGATCTAGCTTGGTGAGTCACTATAATTTTATGAGCCTCTGTTTTCTCTTCTGTAAAATTGGAGTAATAACAATTCATTGCAGTTGCTCTGAGTTCTGATGAAATAACTTAAAGTGCTTGTCACAGAGGGTACTCATTAATGTTAATTCTCCACCCCAATCCTCCTCCCATTAGACCTATCACAAAATCACTTTTGGGCCAAATAACTTATTTTTTCCTTCTTTGTGAAACCAACTGTGTTCATCAGAAATACACGTGAGCCCCACCTTCATCCCTCTGTATTAGAAATAAATTGTCTCTCTCTGAGAACAATCTGTGGTCCTCCCCCACAGAGAACACACTTTAAAAAAAAATAAAACCCTGATATTTCTTTCTCTCCCTCCCTCCCACCCTCTTCCCATAGTATGGTATTGGTGCAGGGTCCGCTGCTGAGAATAAATACAGTATGTCCCAGGGAAATGACAGTCCCTTTCAATTGGTCCTTGCCTCCTGATGGGTAGCCAGGGATGCTTGTTGTCATGGTAACCCTCTGAACTTTGTGACCCAGGTCAGGCCTGATCAGAGGCAAAGGTCTCTCAGCAGAGAGGCTGGATTTGCCTGTATCTTCAGAAGAGCCAGAGAGAAAGGAAGAGAGGGAGGGAACTGGGGGATAAAAAGGGAGAGAGGAAAAAAAAGAAGGGAGGGACCGAGAGGGAGGCAGAAAGAGAAAGCATGTGTGTGCTTGTGTGTTTGAATAGAGACTGGAGGTTTGCCAGAGGAGTGCTACATCAATACAGAAGCTTCTCAGGTCAGGACACATGGGATGGATTAGAGAAAATGCAGAGAAACCTGGTGCCCTAGCCCAGCACACAAGCTCAAGCTGGGGTGAGGGGCAGGGGGACGGTTAATTGAGCCTTTTAGTGGTGGTGCTAAGACCTGCTGTTAACATTTATCAAGCACTGACTCATCCCGGGCACTTCTCTGAAGTATGAGATGCACACTGTAGGCTTATGTAATCCTATCAACAACCCTGGGAAGGTAATATTGTTTTCATTCCGATTGTATAATTTGGGAAACTGAGGCACAGAGAGGTTATGGAGCTTGCCCAGGGTGACCTGGCGTGGACACTGGAAAGCTGGGTTTTCAACCCAGGCAACGTGATATCCCAGGTTGGGATCTTCTCAACCATGAGGCCAGAGTGGGTATAAAGAGGGAAACTGTCAGGAAGAAACGATTATTCAGAGGAAAAGATCATTTATCCTCTCCCCAGCACACACACACAATTTAGTCCTTAGACGGAAAAGAATCCCCCTGACAATGCAGAAGACCTGGGTTCGATTCTTGGTTCAGTAAGATCCCCTGGTGAAAGGAATGGCTACCCACTCTCATATTCTTGCCTGGGAAATCGCATGGACAGAGGAGCCTAGAGGGCTATAGTCCATGGGGGTCACAAAGAGTCACATAATCGAGCAACTAACATTTTTACAACCAATATACAAATAAGAAAAGTGAGGTTCCAGAAAGGGAGGTGGCTGGCTGTCTGAGCTGCTTGAATTCCCTAGGGAATCCTGCTTCCCTTCTGCACCCTTTGCCTTTAGGTGGGCACACAGTGCAAGGGTCAAGGTCACACCACAGGCTGACGTCACTGTCCTCTGCCTAACAATGGAAAGGGGCACATCCATTGCTTCTTAAGTTTCCCTGCTTGCCCATGATGGACTGCAACAAAAACAGCCCTGAAAGACTTCTATGCTTCCTGAAGCTCCACAGTGCTTTTGACTTCTTTCAGTGATGAAATGGCAACCCACTCCAGTATTCTTGCCTGGAAAATCCCATGGACAGAGGAACCTGGTAGGCTACAGTCCATGGGGTCACAAAGAGTCGGTCACGACCGAGTGACTTCACTTTCACCTTCAGACCACTTTACACTGTATGTAAGAGGAAAGAAGAGAAGGGGAGAGATGTGTTCATTTCATACCTACATTATTCCAGGCAGGGTGGGTGCCTTCCATACCCTAGCAATGTCCCAGCAATCATCCTCCCCTCATCTAGGAGGATTTAGAAGTTATCATTTTCCTTCGCAGGTTAGGAAGCTAAGACTCAGAGTGGTGATGCTTTGCCCAAGTTCTCAGAGTGAGTCATGGGACAGAGCTTAAGTACAAACCCTAATTACAAAACCCTTTTTTTTCCCCCCGACATGCCCCACTCCGTGCTAACAGAGGCACACTTCCCTGCCTCTGCCACCTTGTAAGGTGGCATCCTGAGAACATCATGGGAAATGAGACACTGGGCGGCCTCCACAGCCAAAGCACTCCTTCACGAAGCACCCAGCTAGGCTGGAGCTGCATGGTGCAGATTTATGTTGGAGGATCCTGGCAGCATCACGAAGGCAAACGCACACTTACTCCTGTTAGGGCTTTGTTTTTACCATGCCTGGTCCTGGAGGAGCTCACAACCAGCAGAGCGACACATTAAGGAGAAAGGGGAGGAGAGTGGAGAGAGCAAGGTGACAAGTAAGATCTGGGGAGAGGAACCACACAAGAAACAAATGGACTTGACCGTGGTGAGAACAGCAGCGCAGAGCAGGCTGTGATTTGCCTGCCCAAGCACTGTGTTCTCCCGCTGATACACAAATTGCATGGTGCTTTCTTTTAAGAGGCTGATGCTGTCAAAAATAGCACTTCTTTTCTCTCTCTCTCTCTCTCAATCTATCCTCCTCCCTCCACCTCTCTCCCCTCAGCAACTTTATTTCAGATTTGCCCAGTCTTTTTCTTTTCCCAAGAAGATAGCTGATGTTACACAAAGGCAGATCAGGATGGGGAAGGACTGCATACCTACCCCAGCTCTATCTCTTGGGGATTGTGGATAGCAGAAGCAATGTATTTTGCGTAGATCAGACCCTGTTCAAACTCTGCCTCTCACATCTACAATCCTGTCACCTTAGGGAAGTAGCAAGCAGGAGTGTGGGACACTGACTGATTGTCAGGGCCCTGAAGTTAGGACTCAGTATAAATCCCAGGGCTACCAGTTAATGACAAAAATTGTTCAGACATGTTACTTCCACTCCCAAAGTCTCAATTTTCCCAAATATAACAACTGAAGGTAGCACTATCATAACCTTCGGTGGTTGTTAAATGATTAAATGAGATGCTATGAAGTGCTTAGCACGGTGCCTGGCACACATTTAGTGACTAAGAATTGTTATTACTTAATCTCTCAGAGGCTTAGTTTTCTCATCTTCCCAATGGGGATCCTGAAACCCTGCAGGATTGTCTTAAGGATAAAGGCAATCACTTATGAAGGGCTCAAGGTGCCTCCGGAGCTCTTGGATATTAATCCCCTTTGCTCCCTCATGACCCCCTCAGTGTGCTACTCCCAGGGGAGCAGCATCTATTCTGTAAGTTTGGGGATCGACCCAAATAAGTGGTGATTACCTTCTCTGAGCCAGATCCTTCTTGGCCTCCTTTTATTACAAAGAGGCAGAAACTGCAGGACACCAGGAAACAGAACTGTTTAGATATATAGTTCTATTCCCTTTACACTGGGTATCACAAACATTTAGCTGAAAGCCACACTGCTTCCATCTATTTATCTGGAGGTTGAAAGGAAGGGGTAGGGAGTGGTCCTGAGTTGAGCCCCTGCACAGAAATTCTGGGTCATCTGTTTCAGGAACGTCTTATGAATAGTCCTGTGGGCTGCAATCGTGGTTGGATCATCATATTTAATCAGTCTGCTCCTTGGGGAGCATGGGGACAAAGACCCAGTGAATCTTTTAACCAAAGAAACCACATCCTCCCAAATGGATGGGGGTGGTAAGCCAGCAGTTTTCAAACAAAAGAAACTCAGGCGGGGAAATTTACATATATTATTCATCCCTCCTCAGCACAGACAACTAGCAGAAAAAGAGCATAATGACCTCTTAATCATGTTTTCCATTCCCAAGGGAATGAAATTTATTTCTCTGGAAGAATGTTTAAAAAAAAATTCACAGCACTAGTCAAGTCAGTCTCCCTGTGTCCCATAAACACTACTTTTCCCCACTCCAGTCTCTTTCCTCTTACTGCTTTTTATTTCTCTCCACCTATAATTCAAAATACAATTCAGTGAAGCAGGGGCCAACTGTCCCACAGAACCCAAAGGAAAATGTAGCTGGTAGGAAACTCCTATTGATTGCATGTCACATGGACTGATTTCTATCCAGCCAACTTCCATGTATATTGTGACTTTATGAGCAGGTGATCAAATTAGTTGATGTGTTTGCTCTGTCTACTTCAGAGTACCAGGAAATACTAGTCTTACTGCATAGACCATACAACACAAATTAAATGAACCAACTCTTTAAAGGGACTTAATAGTGCCTTTCACTGTTACCAGTGATCTTCCTAGACACAGCATGAAAGTATATGACCATGATCATGCAACTGAACTCTACCAACACCCCAAGTATAGTATTCTCAAACCACTAAGTACATACTTTTAAGGAAAGCAAAGGTGAATGCATCATGACAGTGGCACCTCCAAGATTAGGTCCCAAGATCTAATGCAGGGACTACAACTTTGCATGCCCCCAAGGGCCTGGAAAAGAAAATGAATGAAATGGACTAGGGGTAAATATGTATGTAGTTTCCTCATTTTCAACAGAGGCCTAAGTATAGGCAATATTCCTCTACTCTAAGAAACAAAACCACAGTGTAAATACTAGGGTAAATAGTAATTAAATATTTATTCAGGTATTAATATATATGGCAAGACTCTCTAAGTCCTCACATGCCTTCCCTAATTCATGTACTTCTCACAGAAACCCACTGATATAGGTACTATTAAGAATCTCTTACAGATAATCAATCAATGGTACCAAGAGGTTAGGTAAATTATCAAAGGTCACCCAGCTAGCAGATATCAGAGTCAGAATTTGAACCCAGACAGTGCAGCTTCAGAGCCTATGCCCTTATCCACTCCTCTACACTGTAAATGGGGAAGTGACAGTCTCTAGGGAATTGGTGGGGACTTAGTGAACAAAAAAGTATATGCCTGTGTAGAGGGGACAGGCTCCACTCAGTTCTGCTCTAGCAATGCCATATGGAAACATTGCCAGAACTTCTCACTTTTCCAAAAGAAATAGTGATTCTTCTGTGAACTATTGAAATTTTGAGTGCTTGTCACAGCTAAGGGAGAAGGAAAGAGAAGACATACAGTAACAACTAACACTAATAAAGATAGACAGATAGATGGACAGACAGATCAGCTGACCGAACAATCACCAGATAAGGTACTGCGGGAAAAGCACGCAGGTAGGGGTTAGTTCTAGCAAGACCTCCAGCAGGAAGCAGTAGTCCCTGAATGAGGCCTTAAAACAGGGATGGGGAGGACATACCTCAGGTAAAAGATACATCAAGTGTACAGTACAAGAGTGAAAAGGATGTTAATTCATGCATTCGTTTTCCATCTGTGTTCTACTGTTTTTCCTCAGGGGAATCATTTTCTCATAGAAAATCTCTCACAGAATCCCATTTTACAAGACCGATAGGAGTGGAGTTGCTGAAGGAAGAGATGAGAGGCTGGAGGTGGTAGTGGACAGGGGGAGGAGGAGGAGAGCTGGAGACAGGTTCAGGACCAGCGGGGGGACGTGGGAGATCAGAGCTGCCTCTTGTCCCCGGGAGCCGTTCCCTATAACTGGAGGAAACCATTCTCCTGCATTCTGGCCCTGTGCATTTTAAAGTCCACAAGAAAATAACAGTCCTGCTGGTCTGCCCAGCCTTCTTTTCACGCTGACGTCTGTCTTCTGCTAGCCAGTCCTTAGAATGAGCCCAGCTTTTCTTCCTTTCATTGAACCAGAGGTGGTCGAGATGAGGCCAGTAGGCTGGCTCTTGTCCTGAATGGTGTTTCCACTCCCCCTATTATTTGTGGGAAGACTTTCAATCATTCCCTCCGTTATCTTTTGTCAAGCCTCTCTGAGGTGGCTGACACAGAGCCGCCTGCCTGCTGCTGCTGGCAAATGGGCCTGCATTACAGGACCAGATGTGGTTTACTGTGAGCTGCCAACGAACTGGTGACACCTGCTTCTCACAATATGGGGTGGCCTGGGGGTCAAACATGCCTTCAAAATGCTTTCTGTCTGTAGAATCCCTGGCTGGAGGGGCCAGACCTCAGGTCCCCATCTGGATCTCTGGGCTTCATCAGATAATCTTAGCCATAGGACCCTAAAGAAAGTTACAGGGCCAGAAACAAGTGTCACACATGTAAAACTATTTTCTGAGGGTCCAAGTAACAGGTGGTACAACATATGTCTTAGAAACTGGAAAGTATTCCTTCATTCAGCAAACATTTCTCAAACAGCTACTGTCTGAGCTATGGTGTCCCTACCATTAAAGAGATCTCAGTCTGGCTGGAGGAGTAGATGACGGATAATGAAGTCCTGACTCTGCTGTGTTGGGGCATCAAGTACAGCGGGAAAGAAAGGAAGGCTAGATCCATTTTGTCTGGGTCATCACAGGAAGCATTGCAGAGAATAATATACACTAGAGGCTTGAAAGATGAATAGGTTCCACAGTGGCCAAGTGTGCCATGCAGAACATGTACCAACATACCAGGGTACAGCTTTTGTGGTACGTCCAATCCAGTCACTTGAATTTGCCCAGATTTAATCTCAAAGCACTTTCACCTCTATTCACCTCATTTGATTCTCACACTATGGGCAGCTGGGGCAGGAGAATTATTCCCATGTTACAAGTAGAAAACTGAGATACAGTTAGCGTGACCAGCTGTCCAGGTTTGCCCAACACTGAGCAGGTTTCCAGGATGTGCAATTTCTAGTGTTAAAGCCAGGAAACCCCCAGGCCATCGGGAACCAGTTGGTCACTCTAGGGATAGTTACAGGACGTGTCATATAACTTGATCAGAGAGTGAGTGAGGGACTCAAATCAGACCTTCAGATTCTCCTCCAGCCCCGAGTGGGGAGAGAGGAGAGTGCAAGACATGTGTTTTTGCTTTTTTTTTTTTTTTCTTCCTTTTAAACCAATTCCTTTGTGTTGTTTTGTAGAGTCAGAAACCAAAGACAAAACCTCTGTGTTCTGGCTGACTCACTGCCTGGCCAACAGTCCTTCTCGTAAGGTCAGAGAAATGTCTGTCCCTTGGGTATACTCAACCAGGAGAAAAAACCACCTGGAATGGCCAACGTGAAGGCAACTTTGGGCCTATGTGTATTTCTGAAGGAGACCTGAGGATGTCTGCATTTTCATGGAGGCTCCTGATACAACCCACTCACTCTTTCTACTTGGTCATCGGTTCACCTCTCCCATTTTGCTTACCACCCCAAGCTACTGGATCAGTATAGTTCTATGAACCCTTAGCTTTTTGTCCATAGATGGTGTTTCCCTTACATGGTTCCTACTGATGATGTCACAGACTGGACTATGGACAGAAGGCGTCTCAGAGACCACTGTCCAACTAAGAGAGTGGTGTCCAGGATTCAGGTCTCCAAATACCTAGTCCTGTCCTAGACTCAACCACCCATCTCCACAAGGCATAGCGAGTCAAACAAGCTTGGGTTCTTGGCCAAAGTTCTGTCTCTCACTCCCAGCTAAACGAGCCTGGTTTAATCTCAAGAAAGGGACACAAACCACCAGAGAAGGTTGCTCCTCAAAACTCTCAGTAGAAGTGGTTTCCACCTCCTTCTCCACAGGCCATGACCAGTGCAGGAAGAAGTATAAAAAAAGAAAGGAGGTGGCCAGGCCTTCTGCACAGACAGAGCACCCTGGGCCTCAGAAGCCTCAAACCTCATGGGAGGAGAGTTAGAATGACCAGGCTCACTTGTATATGTGTGTGTGCTCAGTCAAGTCCAACTCTTTGCTACCCTGTGGACTATAGCCCACCAGGGTCCTCTGTCCATGGAATTTTTCAGGCAAGAATACTGGACTAGGTTGCCATTTCCTACTCCAGAGATCTTCCCGACCCAGGGATTGAACCTGCATCTCTTGCATCTCCTGCATTGCCAGGCATATTCTTTACCACTGAGCCACCTCGGAATCATCACTTGCTGTATACTGACATTTAATTCAGGACATGGAAATTCCCACCCTTCGTGGCTCTCCCTCAGTGCCTTCAAACCTCACTCATCAGTAACTGCACTCGCCCTTCCTAAAGGCAGATGCAGAGCCCCTTGAAGTCTTCCCATAGAAGTCCAGTGGTTCCCAGGCTAGAAAGATCATGGATCATCAATGTCCAAAAAGGAAATGGGGGTGGCATGGTACACTTGACAATGGGATATCTTGCCAAGGAAAGATATGGAAAGAAAAGAAAAAATTATCATTCCTCATCAACGTCATTTAGTAAGAGACGAAATGTGTTAATATCAAAAAAGAAGGAAAGAAATCATTGAACATAAAGGATTGTTCTTTCAATGGAAAAGCTCGACTTCCTAAAAACTCACTATACAACCCTGCTCTTGTCTCATTTTCCCATTGATGAATAAAAGCTTCATCACCAGTTGGCCTGGCTCATTGGACCAGCCTTCTGGGATCCACTGACTGAATCCCAACTTTATCTCTAGCTCATGAATTCCCTCCATGTTTTCTCTGACAAGCAGTTGTCCCACCAACAATGTCTTACCAAACTGACACTTTTCAAATAGCAATTCCCAGAGAGCTCCAACAATTCCAAAGTTTGGCACCCTACTGAGCAGCAATCTGTGTAGCTGTGGTTTCATCTCCCTGATCTAATACTGCCCTCCAGCATTTCCGAGATTAGATTTAATTTCTCTTCCACTAACGATCAATCCCAGATTTTCAAGTGAGCCCTGTTTACTTTGCAGTGACCCATTATCTCTGTCATCTCTGGATCCAGGGTTACTTTTGATGTCTGTATCTCTTATATAAGTCATTGTATTGGCTAATTAGTTGATGCCTATTTACTTAGGACTGAGTGTTGAGTAAGGAAGAGCTGCTCTTCTGAGGCTTAAACACCCTCTGTATCTCCCTGGCCCACAGGTACAATATTGACTTGTTAGTATTCAAGGATGTTAACAGTTGGGACTCAGCTGTTGTAAGCTCAACTTCCCCTCATCATGACCACACTCCCCAGGCCCTGTCATTCCTATATCGAGGCTTCTGATTTCCCTTTGCACAAAGCAGTCCCTGAAGGTTTCCTAACTTCCACCCACTATCAGAATTAACCCCTCTCTCTATTTTGGTACTTTCATAACCCTTTATCCTAAAATCATATATAGTCTTCCATGAACTATTGAGAAACTTCTCTCCCTCCCACACTAGACTGTACGTTCCTTGAAAGATAAGGTTTACGACTTTATTCCTATCAAGGTATTCCGTATCCCTACTAAGTACCTAGCATAGTACTTGACACTTAATGGGCCCTCATAAAGTATTTGGGAAGTTGATCTGAAGACATCGACTCTTTACTCCAAAGGCTTTATAATTGAGGTAAAGGCTAAGGCTAACGCACATGCAACTGTGGTGGGCAATACAGTGAATTGGTGGCTAGTTGTCAGGGAATTTAATGTTCTGGTTTTTTTGGCTACAAGGTGAGTGAGATCTTAGCTCCCTAATCAGGGATCAAACCTACACCCTCTACATTGGAAAGCGAAGTCTCAACCATTGGACTGCCAGGGAAGTCACAGTAGGGAATTTTAAAGGAAAAATCAACTGTTCAAAGAAAAATTCAGGGAAAACATGGGGAGCATTGTAGGACAACCAGGTGTTAGGAAAGAATTCAGGAGAACAGGAAGATTCAAGTACAGAGAAACAGGAAGAAACACTGTTTGAAGGAGAGCAGGATGCCTAGCAGCCTAGTCTGATAAAAACCAAAGCTTCCTTTGGAGGAGAAGAAGCCAAGCATATTGTTGCAGGCTGAGCGTCAACTCCAACGGTTGTTTTATCCAGCACTGCTCAGACGCCTGAATTCAAGGTTTTGAAGGAAAGAGTGGAAGTGTGGACAACTGCTTTAGAATAAAAGCCCCAAATATAGTCCTTAACCTTTCATAAGTTGAGGCCCAATTAAAATTATCTGAAATATCTCCCTTAGCTGTTTTTGCTTTTTCCAAACTTTAATTTTCCTGCAAGTATATGATAATATACTTCTTCACCATGGCAAAGTAGAATACAAAGTTGAGGTACAAGGTCATCCAAGAGAATGTATTTCCAGAATTCTAACTTCTCACTCCCAAGATAATTCATTGATACAAAGGCTTCCCTGGGTCCATCAGCTCCTGTGGCTGAAGGTCAGGGCTCAGGAAGTTGAGGGTGTCTTCTGCTCACTGGCCCTTTTGGGGAGTAAATGGCATGCACATCAATCACCATGTCAGTGATTACAAGCCTAGCTGCATCCTCAAATGACCCAGGACAATCATCACCTTTTCGCTGAACATTTGTCTAAATCTGGGAATTTTCAGATGACTCTTAACTCTGTCGAATTAAGACCATACCTAAGTCTGCTTTTGTTTGTTTGCTTTAGGTTGGTTGGTTTTTCTATATTCCAAGCACAGGATTTCTCATGAGAAAAGTTCAACTAGGGATAGGTTTAATCAAACAAGTAGATGTAATAACCATCAGTATTTGAGGACTTTATAAATACCTTGTTGAGATACATCCAGTATTCCAGTATTCCACTCCAGTATTCTTGCCTGGGAAACCCCATGGGCAGAGGAGCCTGGCGGGTACAGTCCAAAGGGCCACAAAGAGTCAGACACAACTGAATGGCTAAGCATGCAAGATCCTTGCAGTTCTGTTTTTTATTAAAATTATAGAGGGAATAAAGAATAGTGTGTCTAAATTCATTCTGAAATGTCATCCTTCCTGTTTCTTTGATTCTTCAAATGTCCTTAATTCAACTAGAGGGAGGTGATGTTAGAGGTTTCTTTAAACATTTTTATTTAGCAAAATTTAACACTTAATATGCACCTGTGCTAGTTCTCCCACTTGCACTTTATTTTTTTTCCTCATCCAAGAAATCTAGATGTCTGGAAACTACTGCTAGTCAGGAGCATGGCCTGTGCTACACAGGATCCTGGATTCCGTGTGATTCTGGGTTCTTATTAAGTTCTTAGCTTTCATTTCATTTTCATTAGCTTACATTTCATGTAATATCTTTAGGAGGGAATATTTGCCAATCAAATGGATACCTCTTTAAATTCTATCTGAACATGTTTGGCATAACCTGTTTCTAAGGATAGTATCACTATCAATTACCAATGGCACTGATTTACAATATAGTGGATCTTCTGGAAAACACATATTATAAGACAGTTTACCAGAACCAGTTAGCTGCAAGTGATCATCATTCTAGGACCATCATTCTTGTTGGAAGGGATGAAAGAAAGAAGAAAAGGAAAAAAAGAGTCAAGTTGTAAACTAGCACCTTCTGAAATGGCTTACGAGGTGGTTTTTCTCATCTGCTGCATTTGCTTTGCTGTAGACTTGGAGAAGAAAGAAGAAAAGGAAAAAAAGAGTCAAGTTGTAAACTAGCACCTTCTGAAATGG